>NC_092719.1:122015912-122295035 GCF_047496885.1 Scyliorhinus torazame
GACTTCAATAAAGAGCGCGGAGAGAGAGAGGGCGAGACTTCAATAAAGAGCGCGGAGAGAGAGAGGGCGAGACTTCAATAAAGAGCGCGGAGAGAGGGCGAGACTTCAATAAAGAGCGCGGAGAGAGAGAGGGCGAGATGTCAATAAAGAGCGCGGAGAGAGGGTGAGACTTCAATAAAGAGCGCGGAGAGAGAGAGGGCGAGACTTCAATAAAGAGCGCGGAGAGAGGGCGAGACTTCAATAAATAGCGCGGAGAGAGGGCGAGACTTCAATAAAGAGCGCGGAGAGAGAGAGGGCGAGACTTCAATAAAGAGCGCGGAGAGAGGGCGAGACTTCAATAAAGAGCACTCTCGGGTAAGACAGCTGTTTGTTTGTTTCAAAATTGAAATAAAAACGGTAATGTGACGTCACACGAGACTGTGACCTGATTGGCTGAAAGTCAGACTGGGCTAAATTTGAATATCGGGAGTTACTGATTTAAATCAGCACGGTAGCGTTGTGGATAGCACAATTGCTTCACAGCTCCAGGGTCCCAGGTTCGATTCCCGGCTTGGGTCACTGTCTGTGCGGAGTCTGCACATCCTCCCCGTGTGTGCGTGGGTTTCCTCCGGGTGCTCCGGTTTCCTCCCACAGTCCAAAGATGTGCAGGTTAGGTGGATTGGCCATGATAAATTGCCCTTAGTGTCCGAAATTGCCCTTAGTGTTGGGTGGGGTTACTGGGTTATGGGGATAGGGTGGCGGTGTTGACCTTGAGTAGGGTGCTCTTTCCAAGAGCTGGTGCAGACTTGATGGGCCAAATGGCCTCCTTCTGCACTGTAAATTCTATGATAATTCTATGAAATACTAGTTTAGATTTGAGTTAGATTACCATTGCTAAGTTGATTTGAATTACTATTTTTTAAATTTGACTTAAATAACTATTTTGGGTTGATTTAAATTAATATTTTTAATTTGATTTAAATAACTAAGTTCAGTTAAATAACTTTTTAATTTGTTGTCAGATCAAGAGGGATAAATATTCAGTTTTTTAAAAAAAATCTCATTAAATAGTACACGGGGATTGGATTTAATCTGACACAAAAACAAATTTCTAAAGTTTAATTTCAAAGGTTTAGTTTAAAGGAATAATTCATGGCATGACAGCTCCAAGGTGTGGTCTGCTCCTCTTGCTCCATGTAGCAGGCTAGGGACAGTTCCAGTCCCCAGGGTCAGCATGTGTGCAGGAAGTGTCTCCAGTTACAGCTCCTGGAAGCTCGAGTTTCCGAGCTGGAGCGGCGGCTGGAGTCACTGGATCATCCGCGAGTCGGAGAGCATTGTAGATAGCACGTATAGAGAGGTGGTCACACTGCAGGCTCAGACTCCGCAGGCAGGAAGGGAATGGGTGACCACCAGACAGAGCAAGAGAGCGAGGCCGGTACTGCAGGAATCTCCTGTGACCATTCCCCTGCAGAACAAATATACCGTTTTGGATACTGTTGAGGGGAATGGCTTCTCAGGGGAAAACAGCAACAGCCAAACTCGTGGCACCACGGTTGGTTCTGCTACAGGGGGACATAAGTTGATAAGTGTGACAGTGCAATAGTTATAGGGGATTCAATTGTAAGGGGAATAGACAGGCATTTCTGGGCAGCAAACGAGACTCCAGGATGGTATGTTGCCTCCCTGGTGCAAGGGTCATGGATGTCTCAGAGGGGGTACAGGACATTCTGGAGGGGAGGGTGAACAGCCAGTGGTCGTGGTACACATCGGTACAAACGACATAGGTTAAAAAAAAAGGGATGAGGTCCTAAGAGCAGAATACAGGGAGCTAGGAAGGAAGTTAAGAAATCGGACCTCGAATGTAGTGATCTCAGGATTACTACCGGTGCCACGTGCTAGTCAGAGTAGAAATGACAGGATATATAGGATGAATACGTGGCTGAATGGATGGTATCAGGGGGAGGGTTTCAGATTCCTGGGGCATTGGGACCGGTTCTGGGGGACTGGAACTGATGTCCTAGCGCTAGAGCGGTTGGCGAGTGTTTAAACTAATGAGGCAGGGGGATGGGACCGATGCATGAAATCGGAAGGTAGTAAAACAGGGACAGAAACAAAAGGCAGTAAGGGGGAAAGTGTAAGGCAGAGACGCCACAGTCAAAAATCAAAAAGGAGGCAGTACAAGGTACAGTGACTGAGGGGAGCTCAGTGAATAGGCCCAGTAATACTAAAAGGAATAAAACGGGAAGTAAAAACATCAATTGAAAGCGACACAGCAGGTGGTTACATGAAGATATGGGTTCAACGATTCAGAAAATTAGGAGAAAAGTTAAGAGGAAAAATAACTTACGAGAGGTTACTGATCAAGGTGCTAAGATTCAAACCAGAGGTATAAAAGGCAACATAAGTGTACTTTACCTGAATGCTCGTCGTATTCAGAATAAGATAAATGAGTTGATGGCGCAAATCATCGTGAATGACTATGATTTAGTGGCCATTACTGAAACATGGTTAAAGGATGGTCACGACTGGGAGTTAAATATCTAAGGGTATCAAGCTGTACGGAAGGACAGGGTGGATGGTAAGGGAGGTAGTGTAGCTTTGTTATTTAAGGATGACATCCGGGCAATAGTAAGGGATGACATCGGTGGTATGAGGATAAGGTTGAATCGATTTGGGTGGAAATCACGAATAGTAAGGCGAAAAAGTCACTGATAGGAGTAGTCAATAGGCCACCAAATAGTAACATTATGGTGGGGCAGGCAATAAACAAAGAAATAACGGATGCATGTAGAAATGGTACAGCAGTTATCATGGGGGATTTTAATCTACATGTCGATTGGTTTACCAGGTCGGTCAAGGCAGCCTTGGGGAGGAATTTATAGAATGTATCCGCGATAATTTCCTAGATCAGTATGTAATGAAACCTATGAGGGAACGAGCGGACCTAGATCTGGTCCTGTGTAATGAGACAGGATTGATTAATGATCTCATAGTTAGGGATCCTCTCGGAAGGAGCGATCACAATATGGTGGAATTTAAAATACAGATGGAGGGTGAGAAGATAAAATCAAACACTAGTGTTTTGTGCTTAAACAAAGGAGATTACAATGGGATGAGAGAAGATAAGGTAGACTGGGAGCAAAGACTTTGTGGTGAAACAGTTGAGGAACAGTGGAGAACCTTCCAAGCGATTTTTCACAGTGCTCAGCAAAGGTTCATACCAACAAAAAGGAAGGACGGTAAAAAGAGGGAATATCGACCGTGGATATCTAAGGAAATAAGGGAGAGTATCAAATTGAAGGAAAAAGCATACAAAGTGGCAAAGATTAGTGGGAGACTAGAGGACTGGGAAATCTTTAGGGGGCAACAGACAGCTACTAAAAAAGCTATAAAGAAGAGTAAAATAGATTATGAGAATAAACTTGCTCAGAATATATAAACAGATAGTAAAAGCTTCTACAAATATATAAAACAAAAAAGAGTGGCAAAGGTAAATATTGGTCCTTTAGAGGATGAGAAGGGAGTTTTAATAATGGGAGAAGAGGAAATGGCTGAGGAACTGAACAGGTTTTTTGGGCCAGTCTTCACAGTGGAAGGCACAAATAACATGCCAGTGACTGATGGAAATGAGGCAATGACAGGTGAGGACTTTGAGATGATTGTTATCACTAAGGCGGTAGTGATGGGCAAGCTAATGGGGCTAAAGGTAGACAAGTCTCCTGGCCCTGATGGAATGCATCCCAGAGTGCTAAAAGAGATGGCTAGGGAAATTGCAAATGCACTAGTGATAATTTACCAAAATTCACTAGACTCTGGGGTGGCCCTGGCGGATTGGAAATTAGCAAACGTGTTTAAAAAAGGGGGTAGGCAGAAAGTGGGTAATTATAGGCCAGGTAGCTTAACTTCGGTAGTAGGGAAGATGCTGGAATCTATCAGCAAGGAATAAATAGCGAGGCATCTAATTGGAAATTGTCCCATTGGGCAGACGCAGCATGGGTTCATAAAGGGCAGGTCGTGCCTAACTAATTAAGTGGAATTTTTTGAGGACATTAACAGTGCGGTAGATAACGGGGAGCCAATGGATGTGGTATATCTGGATTTCCAGAAAGTCTTTGACAAGGTGCCACACAAAAGGTTACTGCATAAGATAAAGATGCATGGCATTAAGGGGAAAGTAGTAGCATGGATAGAGGATTGGTTAATTAATAGAAAGCAAAGAGTGGGGATTAATGGGTATTTCTCTGGTTGGCAATCAGTAGCTAATGGTATCCCTCAGGGATCAGTGTTTGGCTCACAATTGTTCACAATTTACATAGATGATTTGGAGTTGGGGACCAAGTGCATGTGTCCAGGTTTGCAGACGACACTAAGATGAGTGGTAAAGCAAAAGGTGCAGAGGATACCGGAAGTCTGCAGAGGGACTTGGATAGGTTAAATTAATGGGCTATGGTCTGGCAGATGGAATACAATGTTGACAAATGTGAGGTTATCCATTTTGGTAGGAATAACAGCAAAAGGGATTATTTAAATGATAAAATATTAAAACATGCTGCTGTGCAGAGACCTGGGTGTGCTAGTGCATGAGTCGCAAAGAGTTGGTTTACAGGTGCAACAGCTGATTAAGAAGGCAAATGGAGTTTTGTCCTTCATTGCTAGAGGGATGGAGTTTAAGACTAGGGAGGTTATGCTGCAATTGTATAAGGTGCTAGTGAGGCCACAGCTGGAGTATTGTGTTCAGTTTTGGTCTCCTTACGTGAGAAAGGACGTACTGGCGCTGGAGGGTGTGCAGAGGAGATTCACTAGGTTAATCCCAGAGTTGAGGGGGTTGGATTACGAGGAGAGGTTGAGTAAACTGGGATTGTACTCACTGGAATTTAGAAGGATGCAGGGGGATCTTATAAACATATAAAATTATGAAGGGAATAGATAGCATAGATGCGAGCAGGTTGTTTCCACAGGCGGGTGAAAGCAGAACTAGGGGGCATAGCCTCAAAATAAGGGGAAGTAGATTTAGAACTGAGCTTAGGAGGAACTTCTTCACCCAAAGGGTTGTGAATCTATGGAATTCCTTGCCCAGTGAAGCAGTTGAGGCTCCTTCATAAAATGTTTTTAAGATAAAGATAGATAGTTTTTTGAAGAATAAAGGGATTAAGGGTTATGGTGTTCGGGCCGGATAGTGGAGCTGAGTCCGCAAAAGATCAGCCATGATCTCATTGAATGGCGGAGCAGGCTCGAGGGGCCAGGGAGCCTACTCCTGCTCCGAGTTCTTATGTTCTTATCTCAACACAGGCAGAAATGCATCCAACCATGCGATTAAGCATTAGGCACAGGATTTTGATAAACTGGTTCGGCCATCCTATCTTGGGAATGAAGTGTCATAAACCGGGTCAACTCGCTACCAAAAGCTTTAGTTAGGTCTATGAGCAGCATATATAGATCCTGATGTTGCTGTGTGCACTTTGTGTTATCTTACTAAACACACACAAATATACATCAGTAAGATTTCTATTTTGCCAATATATGTTTGTGTTATTATGTTAATAATGACAGCCTTGATTCGACTCAAAATTGTCTGCACAATCGATCTGTTTTCCCTATTAAATAACTCAGGATACATTCACCGGAAAGAACACAAATTTGGAAGTAAAAAGTGGCTATATTTGTACAGCTTGGTGTTTTCCATGACTTAATTGGATATTTTTCCATGACTTAATTGGAGATACCGTGATTCAGCTTGGTATGATGTAATTAAAGGGAGGAGCTAGAGTACCAGGCATTTTGCAGAAAAGCAATTGAGTTTTAGATTGGGATGTGAGCAGAAGTCAAGCATCTGCTCTCACTGCAGTTCAGTTAAAGGTTTGACTGGGGACAGACCAGAAGCTGATTTGCTTGCGAACAGGATAGGCAGTTTGCACAGTGAGTTGCGACAGGCAGGAGTTTGCACTTGGTTCTGGAAGTCTAATTTTGAATACAGTTTCTGAAGACTTTAACTAGAGATCCTGCATTGTTCCGACAGGATTCAGGTCTATAGCACAGAACATCCCTTAAGAAAGTATACCTGGGTGTACTAACTGTATTTAAAAGTGGATTGAGATCTGAGGTGGTTCTGTTGTTTGAGTAGAAATAAAGATAGCAGTTAAGGGTCACTGTGTCACTGTATTGATTAGCATTGTGTATGGGGTAATTGTAAGCTATTTTCTTGAGTGATGCAAAAGATATTTTACTACAGTGTTAGTGATAAGGTTTGTTGAACTTCCAGTGGTGACATGTAGGTGGAGGTCGTCTATTGGGTGGCTCCTGCTAGAGCTTTCGTTTTTTGGCCCCTTTCACACAGATTTGGGGGAAATTTTACATAATTGAATCCAGAAATGTTGTGGTAACTAAAGGATGTCGAACGCCCAACAAAAGAATATGGGATGAAAAGAAGGAGCGGGCGATAGTCCACCTGAGGGCTCAAGTTCGGTGCGGAAAGATGGCGGGAGCAAGCTTGCCAGGTGAGGTGCGCCCAATGCGGTGGATAAGCTGGCTGAGGTGATGGTGATGGAATTTGAGCAGCAGTTCGCCAAGCATTATGAGGGCCATGGGAAGGAGATGATAGGAACACTCAACCAGTTGTTGAATGATACTCTGGCCCTGATAAAGGAAAGACATTGATGGGGGTGCGGGAGCATGTTGAGGGTGGTGGAGGAGACATTGTCGCGACACAGCGACCAGTTCGCCACGATGGCAGAGGAGCTGCGGAGGGTGGAGGAGAGCAACAAAGAGCTGAGAGCCAGAGTGGAGGACCTGGAGAGTCACGTCAGCAGAATCTGCGGATTGTGGGACTGCCTGAGCAGCCGGAGGCTGATGGAGTACTTTGCGGAGATGTTCGCCACGTTGTTGGGGGAGGAGGAGGACACCACCCTCTTTGAGCTGGACAGGGCTCACCGGTCATTCCGGCCAAAGTCAAAGACGAATGAACCAAGAGCTGTGATAGTATGCTTTCATAGCTACCAGGTGAAGCAGAAGGTGCTGAGATGGGCAAAGCAGAATCGAGAGGAGAGGTGGGAAGACAGTTTGTATTTGTATAGACCAAGACCTCACGGTGGAGCTTCAACAGGGCAAAGACAGCGTCGTACCAGAGTACGGTGAGGTTTGGGGTGGTCTACCCGACAAAGTTGAGAGGCACACATAACTCCAAGGACTATTACTTTGAGACGGCTGAGGGCTGAGGATTGGGACTAAACTGAGTTTGGATTTTGTTTTCTCTCGTACTGTGGCTGGGAGGGGATGATTTTGTGACGTTGGATAACAAGTTGGGGTTTGTTTCCATTTGTTTGCGGGTCTATTATGTTGGGTTGTTTGGAAGGACTGGGTGTAGGAGGGCGTTTGTTGTTTTTTCGGTATTGGGCATATGGGGGAGGGGGCTCAGGGACAACCTCGCCAGCAAGTTGGCTAATGAACAGGAGCGAGGTTGGGGAGGGGCCGCGGCCGTCCGAGCTGTGTGGGCAAGTTTCAATGGGCCTAAGAGGTGTGAATGGTGGAGGGATGGAGAGGATGGAGGGGCAAGTCGTTTCGCGAGGAAGTGGCTGGGGGGTTTCTGGGAGGGAGGGGGGGGGGCAGTGTCAGCTGGTTGACGGTGACTAGGCGTAGGTAACTGGTGTATAACTGGTGTTCCTAAGGATCAACTTCTTTATTATGGGGAAGTCATTGTTGTCGGGGGTGAGAAAGACGGAGGATTCGGTGATTGTTCTATCGGATCATGCTCCCCATTTGGTGGACATGGTCTTGGGGAAGGGGCTCTGCATAGAGGCCAGCTTGGAGGTTGGATGTGAGGCTGCTGGCGGATCTGAATTTTTGTGTAAAGATGGGTAAGATGATTGATGACTATGTGGGGTTCAATAGGAATGGGAAAGTCTCGCTGTTGGTGGTTTGGGAGGTGCGAAAGGCGGTGGTAAGGGGTGAGATCATCTCATTTAAGGCTTATGTGGATAGGGAGGCAAGAGAGGAGCGGCGGCGGCTGGTAGAGGAAATCTTGGCAGTGGATGGGAGGAATGCAGAGGATCCCACACCGGAACCTCTGGTGAGTAAAAAGGAATTGCAGGCACGGTTTGACCTTCTGACTACAGGGAAAGTGGTATGGCAGTTGTGGGGATTGAAGGGGTAGTATATAAATGTGGGGAGAAGGCCAGTCCTTGTTGGCGGGCCAGCTCCGCCTGCAAACTTCGCACAAAAGATTGTTCGGGTCTGGGACGAGGCAGGGGAGCTGGTGGTGGCACTGGAGCATGTGAACAAGGCATTTGAGGAGTTTAATAAAAAGTTGGACAGGTCAAAGCCCCCAGTTGACGAGGTGGATATGAGGGATTTCTTGGGTGGGGGAGAGGGGGCGGCTTGGAGTGTCCTTGAGTAGGAGAGACAGGGTTAGAAGAACCGGTGCGGAGTGAGGAGGTTGAGGCAGCGATAGGGAAGATGCAAACAGGCAAGGCACCGGGGCCGGATGGGTTCCTGGTGGAGTTTTAGAAAAGGTTTTTGGATAGGTGGGCTCAACTGTTTGCAGAGATTTTGAGGATGGCATGGCTAGGGGGGGGAACTCCTGGAGACAATGGTACAGGCATCCATTTTGCTGTTGCTAAAAAAGGTTAAGGACCCAGTGGAGTGTGGATCGTATATGCCAATATCTCTGCTAAATGTGGATGCCAAGATTCTTGCCAAGGTATTGCCGCTTAGGTTAGAAGAGTGCCTTCAGGAGGTGATGGGGAGGATCAGACCGGGTTTTGTCCAGAATAGACAGCTGTCTTTGAACGTGCGGGTTTGTTAAATGTGGTACTCTCCCTGTCAGAAGGGAGGGAGCTGGAGGTAGTGGTGGCTCTGGGCACAGAGAAGGCATTTGACCGTGTAAAGTCGAACTACTTGTTTGTGGCGCTGGAGAGGTTTGGGATTGGGCCTCAATTTGTGACATGGGTTACATTGTTATATAGGGAACTCAAGGCGAGTATATGCATGAATGAGATGAATTTGGGATATTTTCAGTTACATAGGGGACGAGGCAGGGCGCCCCATGTCCCCCCTCCTGTTTGCGCTGGCAATAGAGTTCAGGGCCATTGCACTGAGGTGCTTGGATAAGTGGAAGGGGAAAGTGAGGGGTGTGTGGAGCATAGGGTATCTTTGTATGCCTATAATTTATTGTTGTGTATCTCTAAACCGTGTTTCACGGTGGGGGGTGTAATGGGCTGCTCAGGAGATTCGGGGCTGTTTCAGGTTATAAACTGAATCTGGAAAAGAGGGATTTTTGGTGTCTTCTCTGAGGGCAGGAGCTGGCTTGGGGGGGGATGCCGTTTCGGGTGGCAACTACCCACTTTAGATACTTGGGGTTGCAGGTAGTTCGAGACTGGCCCGGCTTTGTAAATTGAATTTCACGAGCCTGGTGGGTAGGGTCAAGGTGGATTTGTTGGAATAGGACAACCTTTTCCTGTCATTGGCAGGCTGGGTGCAGGCGGTAAAGAATATCTTGCCACGGTTTTTATTTTCATTTCAGTGCCTACCAGTCCTTTTGCTGAAAGCATCGTTTGTGGGGGTGGAACGGTTGATTTTGTGGTTTGTCTGTGCAGGTAAGGGGAGGCAGTGGCAGAGTGGTATTGTCACTGGACTAGTAAAGCAGAGACCAAAGAGAAAATGCTGGAAAATCTCAGCAGGTCTGGCACCATCTGTAGGGAGATAAAAGAGCTAATGTTTCGAGTCCAGATCACTCTTTGTCAAAGCTCCAGTAAACCAGAGACCCAGAGTAATGGTCTGGGGACCCAGATTCGAGTCCTGCCACTGCAGATGGTGAAATTTGAATTCAATAAAAATCTGGAATTAAAAATCTGCAATTAAAATTCTAATGATGACCATGAAACAGTTGATTCCCGTAAAACCCATCTTGTTCATTAATGTCCTTTAGAGGAGGAAATCTGCCATCCTTACCTGGTCTGGCCTACATGTGACTCCAGATCCACAGCAATGTGGTTGAATCTTAACTGCCCCCTCAAGAGCAATTAAGAATGGGCAATAAATGGTGGTTTAGCCCGTGACGCCCACGTTATATGAACGAAAAAAAGGTAGCGAGGATTCGGAAACCGGCGCTTCAGTGAGGGCGGCAATCAGGGGGTCTGGCCCTTCCAAACCGGTTGTATTATTATTGGGCGGTGAACGTGGAGAAGGAGCAGGGAGCTGGAGGCTACATGAGTGAGGATGGAGGCAGCCTCTTGCATGGGGTCGGGGTTGCGGGCGCTGGTAACAGCACCTCTCCCGTTTGCTCCAGGGAAATGTTCGGGGATCCAGTGATGGTGGCCGTGCTGAAGAAAAGGAGACAATTTAGGCAGAACTTTTTAGGTTCAGGGCAGGATTGGAGCTGATGCCGATCCAAGGGAATCGTGCGTTCAAGCCGACAAGGCTGATGCTAGGTTTGGGGGTTGGAAGGAGCGAGGGATGATGTAAATGAAAGACTTATTTCTAAAAGGGCGGCTCGCAAGCTTGGAGGAGTTAACAAAGAAGTTTGGGATTCCGCGGGGTGGGGGGGGGGATTCCGGAGGTATATGCAGGTGCGGGGTTTCGCGAAGAATGTTTGCCCGACATTTCAAGTGGCATCGCCCTTCTTGTTGTTGGGAGGGGGTGATGTCGATGATGGAAATTGAGGGAGGATTTTGGGAGGATATGGTGCCATTGGAGGGGATTAAGGCCAAGCAGGAGGAGTTGGTGATGATGCTGGAAGAGGGGTTGTGAGGTGTTGCGGAGGGTCAATGCCTCAACCTTGTGTGCGAGACTGGGGTTGTTACAGCTAAAGGTGGCGAAGTTGAGGATGAGCCGGTTGTTTGAGGACATTGGTGAACTGTGTGGGAGTGGTCCAGCCAATTGTGTGCATATGATCTGGTCCTGCCCAAAGCTGGAGAAGTTCTGGAGGCCGTTTTTCAGCACCATGGCGGCGATCCTGCATGTGGATTTGGAGATCAGTTTCTGGGGGCATATTTGGGGTGCTGGACTTGCCATAGCTGCAGACAGAAGCGGAGGCAGATGTTCTAGCCTTCGCCGCGCTGATTGCTCGCAGGTTGGTCCTGTTGGGGTGGAGGTAAGCTTCTCTCCGCCCTGTGCCTCAGTATGACTGGGGGACTTAATGGAGTTCCTGTACTTGGAGAAGGTTAAATTCATTTTGAGGGGGGCGAGTGAAGGGTTCCACATATAACTTCAAAGAGTTGGTTACTGTCAGCTGTTAAGGGGGGGGTGGGGGAAGAGGGGGGTGGGGATGGGGGGCATTTGTTTTGAGTTACTGGGGTGTTGGAGGATGGGGATGGTCGGTTTTTTTTGTTGTTTTACTTTGTTGCTATTTATTTAAAATGTTAAATATTTTCCAAAAAAAGTAATAAAGTTTGTTTTAATATACCATATCCCTATTTTCTGTGAAATTACGAGTGGAGTGAGGTATCCTTCCCTCAGTCGTACAAAATTAAAATAAAATATTGAGTTTCTGTCCAGTATCCTAGCTACTGTTGGGGGGCTGGTCCTGGGTTGTAATAATGGCCAACTCCTGCTTGGTAGGGAAGAGTAGTGCTATTGGGAGTTGGGGGCCGGTTTAGCTCACTTGGCTAGACAGCTAGTTCGTGATACAGAGAAAGGCCAGAAAGGTTCAATTCCCACACTGGCTGTGGTTAATCATGAAGCCCCTCTCAACCTTGCCCCTCGTTTGAGGTGTGGTGATCCTCAGATTAAATCACCACAAGTCAGCTTTCCCCCTCAAAGGGGGAAATCAGCGACAATGGCGACGTTACCTTACAGTTTGGTCTGTCTGCTTTGCAGTTGTACTTGTCATTGGATTCTTCCGAGCAGCCTTCGGGAGCTGCTTTTCATTTGGACAACTTGTTTTAGCTTCGGGAAACCTCCACTACAAATATTTCACTGATATACAGCTTTACACATGAAATAAGTTCAATATTATCATGTCAATGACAAACTGTTTTAAGTTTGATTTTATACTGATTCTGACAAAAAATATAGCTTCAACAAGCAATATTGTAAGCAATGAACACCAAAACTTAAAGACAACAAAACCAATTATACTGTCACTCTACTGGAAACTAGAGTATGTGTGTCTGGAATTGTGCTGATTAGATTTGGTTTGTGAAAGACCAACTAACGCTGGGCTCAGATTTGCAAGATGAAATGAAACTTTGTTAAGAAAAATTGAAAATTATTATCCCTAACCTTTGATGGTTAGGCACTGTCCTTCAGTGTCTTTGTCGCTCTTCATGTTCTTCCCCGTTGTTTTCCATCCGTTTCTCACCTCAGCCACCAGCTGTTGAAACTCCTTTTGATGTTTTAGACCTGCAATGTAACATGCAAAAGACTTTTACTAAATATTTTCACTGTAATTAAGAGAATGATCCTGACACCCCATTTTGGGAATGTTACAATGAGTCTATAAATGGCGGCAGTGAATGGCAGGATCTTGCCACATAATTTTTTTTTTTTCTTTTTGAAATATATTTTATTCAAAAAAAATTTTCGGCCAAACAAAACAGTACAAAAATGTTTCCCTTTTCCCTTTTACAACAATCTTGCCACATATCTATGTTCTATAATTGACCCGAGAAAACCGTGATCCTATTGATCTTTCTCATTCGTCCCTTAGATTTTCAATTAGGTACCAGAATTGGAAGGGTTTTGCTCGCTTTAGAGGGCTCGGAACCTCTGGACAGATTTAAAGGCTATGTCCAATTATACCTCATCATTCGGATACCTACCCCGGGTTCCATTCAACCTGATCATTAGCAGCATGCTTTACAACCATAATCCACCCTCTCAAGTCCATTTCTACCCATATGAGGGCACAGGAACTGAAGTATGAGGGCATTAAGGGGAAATTCCATCCTACCTGACACAAGACGACTCAGGGTGCACAGTTCAAATGCATCAGATCTGTCCCACCAACCACAACCACAATCTTTTCCTAAAAATCTTTACATCTGCATTGTAACACTTGTGCACCAGACTTACGAGTCTATTCAATCTTCCCCATTTCTCTGCATCCCTGCTCCATCTCTGGCCCTGCTTGTTGTCACAGGACGGTATCAGAGGCATTCATTGATGGGGGATTCATTGATTGGGACATACTCTCTCCACCCCAGTATCAAAAGCCATTTGAAGGTGGGAGAATCAAAACCTCAAAAATATGAGGAAAAGGGATTTATTACTATAAATTGGTGAACAAACATATATAATTGCAACAAGAGCCTTCTACTTTTGCTATGGAGACTAGAGTTTAAAGCATTTGCCTAATTTCTCTTTCTTCAGAATGAGATATTATGGCATTGAACCCTCCAAGAGCAGGAACAATGCTCAAATCCCATACATTAGAGGCAGGTGCCATGAGCAATTGCCTCATGCACCATAAAAAGAGCTCATGGATCTCTCTCCAACACCCACTCCATTCAGAGCCCAAAAATTAGCTACAGCACAATGGGAAGCTTCCGTCAACGTTACACAAACTGTCAACTGAGGTCCTCGAAGTGAAGGTACATTGTTCTCAGCAACTTCAGCGCCCAAGACAAAGACAAAACAGTCACAGTATTTGTAGCTCCTCAGGATCCTCTTCAAAGTGTCCTGTATCTTCTTTTTTTTTGTGTGTCCTGTATCTTCAGCCAGGGAAAATATTTCCACTGGTGGGAAGGTCAGTAACCAGAGAACACTGATCTATGATACTTGACAAAAACCTTGGGAGGAAAGGCGGGGGAGAATTTGTTTTACGCAACAATTAATGGGAGGAGGAGGCTCCATAAACATCCCCATTCCCAATGATGGCAGAGCCCAGCAAGTGAATGCAAAAGACAAGGCTGAAGCATTTACACCCATCTTTGACCAGAAGGGTCAAGTGGATTATCGATCACAGCCTCCTCTCAAGGTCCCAACCATCACAGAAGACAGCCTTTAGCCGATTTGATTCACTCTGTGTGATATCAAAAAATGGCTGAGGACACTAGATACAGCAAAGGCTTTGGGCCCTGCAACCCGGCTGTAGTGCTGAAGACCCATGCTCCAGAACTGGCCGTGCCTCTAGCAATGTCATTCTAGTCCATTTACAACACTGGGTTCTACTCAACAATGTGGAAAATTGCTGTCTTATGTGCAAAAACAAGAATATATCCAATCCAACCAATTACTAATCCATCAGTCTGCATCTCCAAAAACAAAAAAAGTAGTCTACTATTAAGTGGCCCTTTTTTCCAAAATTCTAATCATCTATTTTGGCTAATCACATCAAGCTATTTTGAATTCACAGAAGTAGGCTGAATATTGAATGTTTCAAAGTTATTCAGCCACCACGTAGAAGAATGTTAAATATCAGACATTCGGGCTGGGACCATCATTTGCGGTGGAACAGGTGAGCTTATTCACTGTTTATTACAAATTGCTTGCCTTTATACCTTTCCCTTCAACGTAACATTTTATCTGCTTTGGAAGACTGAAAGTTTAAGACTGAAGAAAAATCTCAAGACAGTCAAGTTGTTCTCCCTTATAACCATTAAGACCTATTCACAATAAAAGATTCTTGCATCGTATTGTCTTTAGTCAACTACCACTAGCCAAATACTATTTTCTACTTAAAAAACAAAGTTGGTTTCTTTGCGTTCTTGCCTTGAAGTTGTATTATTTCCGTACCAGCCTCCCCGAACAGGCGCCGGAATGTGGCGACTAGGGGCTTTTCACAGTAACTTCATTTGAAGCCTACTTGCCTACTAAGCTTTTTTCATTTCATTTCATTTCATTTTCATTATTTAAAGTGAAGTGAGTGTGTAGGTGGCTCAATCTGCCATCTCAGGGCTGACGCAGAATGCTGCCTCCAGGAGTTACAGCTGCAGAGCTTTTGCATTGATGATCACTTATCCAAAGTGGAGTGCTTTAAAAGAGCACTGTGCCACAGCAGGACACCCATCAGATTGCAGCTTCTTGTCACTCATTGAGGTTATTCTCGAGTCCTCCCGAATCCCTATATCGGAGAAGTTTAAACTTGAAAAGTAAGTTTCCTGCGCTGGTGATGGGAAGATTATCAATGATTTCTGCATGCCTTATTTGGAAATAGGGTAGACAAAAGGAAAGTTTTACACGCAGGTGAAAAAGATGATCAAATTGTCTAAAATCCCATGTTTGCGTGGGTTTCACCTCCACAACCAAAGATGTGCGAGGTAGGTGGATTGAACACGCTAAATTGCCACTTAATTAAAAAAAAAACAAATTGTCTAAAATTGCATTTTGTTTCTAAAAGTGGACAGGCACTGGTTAGAAAATGTGGTCTAGGTATGGATGCCCCACTGGACTCCTTGAAAAATATTGATCATTTTCCGCAAAAGTCACCAGCTTTTTAAAAAAAAGGTCAAATCAAATCCCTGGGAGTCTTTTATTCATATTTTCAAATTGTAGTTGTCTCCTTTCCACACTTCAAGAAACAGTAAAATTACTCTTCATATAAATACTGTAATTTTCCTGGTCGATCTTTACTGTGCCAATCAATGCTCCACTTATCCACAGTCTCAAAAGTTCAGTCTAATTGACCACTTTCATAAAATAAAAACCGTCTTTACTTCAGAGCACAAGAGAAACCATTGGCCAGATTTCGCTGGAACAGAGTATTTAACAGCAGGTCTCAATGGTTTGATTTCTCTCCTCACCCTTCAACTCAAAGAACTCTGTAGATGGCAGGAAGTATATGGCCAATGTGCCTCTAGCACCTTGATAACTGAGAGACCAATAGTCTACGCCCTTAATCAATTTTAAGGATTGAGAAAGATGCAAAGGAACGACAAGAGAATGAAATATAACCAAATAGGAATCAAAGTATAGTTCATATATGTGTGTATTGGTATAGTGGTGAGTGTATCGGCTTCCCAAGCAGTAGACTTCGGGTCGATTCCCACCCATCGCAGCAATGGTTTGTTTTAGGGCAGCACGGTAGCACAAGTGGATAGCACTGTGGCTTCACAGCGACAGGGTCCCAGGTTCGATTCCCCGCTGGGTCACTGTCTGTGCTGAGTTTGCACATTCTCCCCTTGTCTGCGTGGGTTTCCTCCGGGTGCTCCGGAAAGGTTAGGAGGGGTTATTGGGTTACGGGGATAGGGTGGAATTGAGGGCTTAGTGGGTTGGTGCAGACTCGATGGGCCGAATGGCCTCCTTCTGCACTGTATGTTCTATGTTCAATATGTTTGTATGTCTATGGCAAAATTCTCCTGTTCTTCTTCAAATATTAGAAATGGGATCGGTTACTTCTAGCTGAGAGAGCAGATAGAAATTTGGTTGCGCACTTCATCTGAAAGATGGCATCGCTTACAGTGCACCACAATCAGTGTGCTGGACTGAATTATTAGCCTAAATACGTTCCTGGAATGGGATTTGATGACCAGAGGCAAGAGTTGACCAAACAGTTGAGCGAAGTTGATGGATCAAACGTTTCCTTTTGAATAGTTTGAGTGTTTACTTTTGACAGCAACTGACTGCAGCTCTGCTTCCCTCTTCAGCACTCACAACTACTTACTATTTCCAAAAGGTTCCACCTAACCATACATGCTTCCATCAGAAGCAACCCAAAGAATTATAAGTTCCAGATTTTTCCGAGGGATTTGCATCATTACATTTATATCGTAAGGAATGAATAAAGGTTTCCTCAAAGTGGTCATTGAGGCCAGCATTTATTCCCGACTTCTAATTGCCCTGGAGAAGGTGGTGATGACCCACTTTCTTGGTCCACTGCAGTACATTTGATGCAGGTATTCCCACAGTGCTGTTAGGAAGGAGGTTCTGAGACTTTCGGTGACTGGGATGTGCTGAGAGGACGCACAAAAGGTGGCTCTCTTCCTAAGAACTCAAAATGGCCTGCGAAAACAGGGAAAAAAGTATCCCCTCACCCTATCTAACAACAGCACAAGAGACGATGCCAAGCAACAGGAGCTCCTGGGGCTGCGGAGAAACAAGCGGTCGAGACGGTAGACGCATGAGGCGACGAAGTGCTGGCCAGACCAGAATGAAGGTCCAGCCGCACATGGGGATCTCCCTCACTGGAGGATGGATGGAGGAAGTTCCTCACTGGAGAGCTAAAGGAGCTCAAGGTAAAATTCAAGACCGACATTCAAGCAGTCAGGGTGGTGGTCACAAAGGCACTGGCCACCCCATGCAGGTGGCCCTGGACAAGGCAGAGAGATAACTGATGGAGGCCTGGGAGAACAGAACACCACCAAGGAATTGGAGAAAGCCTGAACGGATCAGAGCGACCAAATCGCCGTCCTGGAGATGGAGATAGCGTGGTTAGTGGCAATGCAGGGAAGTCTAAAGGGGAGAATACAGGATCAAGAGAACCGGACACGGCGCGAGAACTTAAGGATAGTGGGCCTGCCGGAGGGAACCGAAGGCAGTGACCCTACGGACTGTGTGGCCCAAATGTCGGTAAACCTGGTGAGAAGGGACAGCTTCCTGAATCCAGCAGAAATAGACAGAGCCCATCAGTCGCTCCAGCTGAAACCCAAGACTGGAATGTAGCAGAGGGCAAAAATCGGCAAAATGCACCAGTACAGGAAGGAATCCTGCGCTGGGCAAGACAAACAGAGACCTGCAACTGGGAAGACTCCAGATCAGGATATATCAAGACATTGGGGCAGACCAAGCGCTGAGCTGAATTCAACAGAGCAAAGGTGGCGCTGTACAAGAGCAAAGTGAAGTTTGGGATGCTGTACCGGCCAAACTTTGGGTCACATGTCAGGACAGGGAGCACTTTTTCATGAACCGTGCAGACGCAGACAAATTCGCCCAAAACGGCTGGGAAAACAGCAGCAAAGACAGCGCTGAAAAGATCACCCGAAGGGACTGAAATGATTTGAGACACTTCGCTCTGAATCCGGGAGCCAAAACACAGGAAGGGGCGAGGGCAGCGGAGCACAGAAGAGGGTGAGGTGGATAAAAAGAGGGGAAACCATATAGTGGGTGAAGGGTAGGCTCGTAACTGACCCCGGGAGATGGGCCACCACATTAAAAGAAAGTGAGCAGCAGGGGGTACGGGGGCACGTGGCGTATCTCCTGCAATGGAGAGAGCATCTGGCAAAGTTGGGGGGTGGTGGTGTGGCACACCTACACGGAGGGATAGCTAGGGGATAAATGGGAGGGGGACAATAAAAGCATTTGGGGGGAGGGGAGAGAAGACATGGGGGGAAACAGAATCACAGGGGAAACATAGGGACAATCGTGGGGGGGGGGGGGGGCTCTAGGTGGCTACTACATGCCCCACGTGGCAACATGGAACAAAATGGTACCGCAAGCAGACACTTTGAAGGGTTCCCAAACAAAGGGAAATCCTGGAGAGTAGGGGCCCACCCACATGGCGTACATAGTTGGTGGCCATGTTGGATGGCCGCTGGACAAAAAGGGAAACTCCGGAGCACAGGGGTGCATCCACCAGGCAAGTATGGATGATCCCGCATGAATGCGGGGATGGGGCGTACAAAAATCCCCAATCAGAATAGTTACCTGGAGCATCGAGGGACTTAATGGCCCAGTGAAAAGGTCTTCACCTGCCTGAAAAGTATGAAAGCTAACATAGCCTTCCCCCAAGAGACACATGAGGGACAAGGTCCGACTACATGTAAGAAAGGGCTGAGCGGGACAGACATACCATTTTTGCTATGGGACGAGAGCTAGGGCGGTAGCCATACTACTTAACAAGAGGACAGCTACGGACGGACGTCATGTTCTGTGGTGTCCTGGAAGGGGCACCAGTGGTACTGGTTAACGTGTATGCTCTCATCTGGGACAACAAGGAGTTTATAAAAAACACCATGACGGAAATCCCCGACATAAATACCCGACTGCGTACAGGACCCACGGACGGACAGATCGAATCCCAAATCGGGGAAGACATCAAATATGGTGAAAGAACGAAGCGCATTTATGGAGCAGGTGGGGACTGTGGACCATGCTCCACATTATATGGATGCGAGGTTGGAGACGGGCCGCCCCCAGCGTCCCCCATGAAGGTTGGACATGGCTCTCCTTACCGATAAGGCATTTTGTGAGAAAATATCACAGGCCACAGACGGGTACATTACCAACAACCAGAATGGAGAGGTCTCACTTTCCATGATCTGGGGAGCGCTAAGGCCGTAATGAGTGGTGAGATAGTTGCTTAGAAAGCACGCAGAGACAGGCAGGCGAGGGCGGCTAGGCAACCATTGGTCGATTCCATACTGGAATAGACTGGCGATACTCCGAGGCCCCGACAGTAGAGCTTCTGGAGGAGAGGAAAAAGCTACAAATGGCCTTTGACCTGTTGTCTCCGCCAGATACAAAGGACCTTCAGCAGCTCAGAAAGCAGGCAGCAACGAGGGAAATAGCTCAGATCAGGGACATCAATGGCAGACTAGTAACCAAGTCTAAAAAGGTCATCGAGTTCTTCTACTGGGGACTGTACACCTCCGAGCCACTCAACAATATTGGTCAAGATCTTAGCCAAACGATTGGAAACTGCTTGCCAGAGGTGGTCGGAGAAGACCAGATAGGTTTTGTTAACGGTAGACAGCTAACATTGAACATCAAGTGCCTGTTGAGCAAGATAATGACCCCATCCGGGAAGAGATCCGAGGTGAACATCTCACTGGATGCAGAAAAGGTCTTCGACTGTAGCGGTTTGGGTTCAGAGCAGGGTTCACCACCTGGAGGAAACCCCTGTACAGCGCTCCCACAGCGAGCGTGCGGACTAACACCACCAGCTCAAAACAATTCAGTGGCACAAGGTAGGGGTGCCCGCTGTCCCCGCTTCTATTCGTCCTCGCAATTGAACCACTGTCGATCACCCTCAAAGTGGCGAAGAATTTGAAGGGGATCCAGAGAGGGCAGAGAGCACAGGGGGCGGGATTCTCCATAAAGATTTGAAAGTGTTGCAGCGAGCGGGAACAGTCGTGAGCGTCCCGACGCTCGGCCGACAACACTATTTAAGGTTAATTGGTCCACTTAACAAGGCCCCACAGACCTCTCGCCGCAAATGAAGGCTTGGCAGCCGTCCGCGAACAAGGTCGAGCAGCATTTACTCAGCCAACCCCGGCCAGCTCGGAACAATGACGCCCAGGACACCGGCCCCAAGATTCGAGCATGCAGATTTGACCAGGGTCCTGGGCCAGGAGGGATCTCCTGTTCCCCCGAGGGGACAGTCAGTACCAGGGCAGCCGGTGCTGCCTGGGACATGGTGGCGGCGGCTATGAGTGCCGGGAGTGACCGGGAGGACTGGCCTCCAGTGGTGGAAAAAGGTCAACGGCTACACCAGGCAGCACAAGTTATAAAATAATTTGTATTGAAGTTTTCACAAAATATCAACAACAAAATGTAGAAGGAACCCAATAGAATTAAATACAAAACAAAACAACCCAGTGCCCCCCTCCCCCCGATACATATATAATAAATTAACACCCGCCAAAACACTTGGCAAACATAGCAAATATATACACCCCCTCAGATCCCCCAGTATAGACAAACAAAAATAAAATAGAACCCCCCCCGTTGCTGCTGCTGCTGACCATTGTGCCGCCACCACCGGGCTCGTGGTATACCTCATTGGAGGGAGCGGCACGTTACCAGCGCCTCCAGACTCGTACCCACACAAGACGCTGTCTCCAGCCTCTTCCATGCTGCCCCCTCCCCCTCCATCACCCATTTGCGCACCATCGCCGCATTGGCGGCCCAGTAGTATCCACAGAGGTTGGACAGCGCCAGCCCCCCCCCATCCCTACCCCACTCCAGGAACACCTTGCTCACCCTCGGAGTCCCTCGCGCCCACACAAACCCCGTTATACTCCTGTTGACCCGCCTTAAGAAGGCCTTCGGAATAAGAATGGGGATGCACTGGAACAGGAACAAAAATCTCGGGAGCACCGTCATCTTGACTGACTGCACCCTACCCGCCAGGGACAGCGGCAACGCGTCCCACCTCTTAAACTCCTCCTCCATTTGCTCCACCAGCCTCGTGAAATTAAGTCTATGCAGGGCCCCCCAGCTCCTGGCCAAATGGACCCCCAAATACCTGAAGCTCCTCTCCGCCCTTTTTAGTGGGAGCTCGCCAATCTCCCTCTCCTGGTTCCCTGGGTAAACCACGAACAACTCGCTCTTCCCCATGTTGAGCTTGTACCCTGAGAAATCCCCGAACTCCCTGAGGATCCTCATTACCTCCGGCATTCCCCCCACCGGGTCCGCCTCATACAGCAGCAAGTCGTCCGTATAGAGCGACACCCTATGCTCCTCCCCACCCGGCACCAGCCCCCTCCAGTTCCTCGACTCCCTCAGTGCCATAGCCAGGGGTTCAATCGCCAATGCGAAGAGCAGGGGGGACAGGGGACAACCCTACCTCGTCCCTCAATGCAACCAAAAGTACTCAGACCTCCTCTTGTTCGTGGCCACACTCGCCATCGGGACCTCGTACAACAGCCTAACCCCACTTGACGAATCCCTCCCCAAACCCGAATCTCTTCATCACCTCCCACAAGTACCCCCACTCTACCCCATCGAAGGCCTTCTCAGTACCCATCCCCACCACTATCTCCGCTTCCACCTCCCTCGCCGGCATCATAATAATGTTCAGGAGCCTCCGCACATTCACGTTCAACTGCCTCCCCTTCACGAACCCAGTCTGGTCTTCGTGAATGACCTGCGGCACCCAATCCTCAATTCTCGTGGCTAAGACCTTAGCCAGCACCTTGGCATCTACATTTAACAACGAAATCGGCCTGTAAGACCCACACTGCGGGGATCCTTGTCCCGCTTCAGGATCAAGGAGATCAGTGCCCGGGGCATCGTCGGGGGCAAAGCCCCCCCCTCCCTTGCCTCACTGAAGGTCCTAACTGTCATGATATATACCAGTATATCATGGTGCAGATACACACACACTGATGGACACACAGCGGGACCAATCAACACACTCAACACCGCAGCCAATCACCAGTTAGAGCACACGCACTATAAAGACAGGGGGCATCAGAGTTCCCGCTCATTCGAGATGCAGCCTCCTACAAGGACAGAGCTTACAGCTTACAGCACAGATCTTCACCATGTGCTGAGTGCATAGACTGGTTCGGACAGGCATAGGTCTTTAGTTTAATCTAACATCGTGTTAACCCACGGTGAAAGTATGTTCAACAGTTTATAACTTAATAACATAGTGTTGCACTATTTTAAGTGTTGGTGGCCTGTATGTGATCCACGGATCCAGAACACCCAACACATCACTAACCAGCAACGGGCCCAACATGCCCACATATTTTTTGTAAAATTCGACCGGAAAACCATCCGGCCCCGGTGCCTTCACCGCCTTCATGCTCCCTATCCCTTTGGCCAGCTCCTCCAGCCCAATCGGGGCCCCTAATCCCACCACCAGTCCCTCCTCCACCTTGGGGAACCTCAGTTCGTCCAGAAAGCGGCCCATCCCTCCCTCCTCCAGTGGGGGCTCGGACTGATACAGTTCCTCATAAAAGTCCCTGAAGACCCCATTGATACCAACCCCACTCCGCACCACTCCCTCCCCTATCCTTAACTCCCCCGATCTCCCTAGCTGCGTCCCGCTTCCGAAGTTGATGCGGCAGCATCCGACTTGCCTTTTCCACAGATTCATAAATCGCCCCCTGGGCCTTCCTCCACTGCTCCTCCGCCTTTCTGGTGGTCAACAGGTCGAATTCGGCCTGGAGGCTACGCCTCTCCCTCAAGTCCCTCCTCCGGCACCTCTGCGTACCTCCTGTCCACCCTCACCATCTCCCCCACCAGCCTCTCCCTCTGCTCTCTCCTTGTGGGCTCTATTGGAGATCAGATCTCCCCTAACCACCGTCTTCAGCGCTTCCAAGACCATCCCCACTCCGACCTCCCCGTTATAATTGGCCTCCAGGTATCTCTCTATGCTTCCTCGGACCCGCTCGCTCACCTCCTCGTCCGCCAACAGCCGCACCTCCAAGCGCCACAATGGCCGCTGGTCCCTCTCCTCCCCCAGCTCTAGGTCTACCCAATGCGGGGCGTGATCCGAAATGGCTATCGCCGAGTACTCGGTTTCCTCTACTCTCGCTATCAGCACCCTGCTTATAACAAAAAAGTAGATCCAGGAATAGGCCTTATGAACGTGCAAGAAGAATGCAAATCGCCAAGGGTCCACCCCTCCCATCTGGTCCATAAACCCCCTCAGCACTTTAGCCACCGCAGGCCTCCTACCCGTCCTGGACCTGGAGCGATCCAATGCCGGATCCAACACCGTGTTCAGGTCCCCCCCCCCATTATCAGGCCCCTCACTTCCAAGTCCGGGATCTGACCCAACATGCGCTGCATAAAACCCGCATCGTCCCAGTTCGGGGCGTACACGTTTACCAGCATCACCCTCTCCCCTTGCAGCTTACCATTACATACCTGCTGCCATTGTCTGTCACAATGCTCAACGCCTCGAACGACACCCTCTTTCCCACCAAGATCGCCACCACCCGATTTTTGGCATCCTGCCCCGAATGAAACACCTGACCTACCCATCTCTTCCTCAATCTTACCTGGTCTGCCACCTTCAGGTGTGTCTCCTGGAGCATGACCACATCCGCCTTCAGCCCCTTCAGATGCGCGAACATCCGGGCCCGCTTAACCGGCCCGTTCAGTCCCCTTACATTCCAGGTTATCAGCCGGATCAGGGGGCTACCCGCCCCCCTCCCCCGGCGACTAGCCATAACCCCTCCTCGGCCAGCCACGCGCCCGCACCCCACGCCCGGCCCGTTCCCCACGGTGGCAGACCAATGTCCCAACCCCCTCTACTCGCTCCAGCTCCCCCTTGACCATACCAGCAGCAACCCCTCCCCCCCCAGCTAGGACCCCTCCTAGCTGCATTGCTCAAGTCAGCTGACTCCTGCTGACCCCGGCCGCTCCCGCCTCTCCTTCGACTCCTCCCATTATGGGACTTCCCTTCCCCCTCCATTACCCACCAGCAGGCTCTCCGCCTCCCCCTTCCATCCCAAGCGTGGGAAAAAAAACCTTGCTTCCCCGCACCCTCCAGCCTTCAGTGTGGGAAAAAGCCCACGCTTTCCACCTGCTCGGCCCTGCTTCCTCTGGCGCAGCTCCTTTTACAGGCCCAGTCCCCTGACCCCCGACTCGGGCCTCACCCTCCCCCGCGGGGCCCTATCCCCCCTATCGGCCATCCACCCCCTACTCCATTTACTTGCCCCCCTCCAAGAGCCCACCCGACAGACCCAACCAAAACAGTGCCCAACCCACCCTAACCACCCACACCGAACCAAAAATAAACAAGAACAAAGAACTCCCTCTCAAAATGTAACAGAACAACAACAATCCCCGACCCTCAGTTTGTGTCCAGCTTCTCGGCCTGAACAAAGGCCCACGTCTCCTCCGGGGACTCAAAATAATGGTGCCGGTCCTTTTAGGTGACCCACAGACGTGCCGGCTGCAGCATGCCAAACTTCACCCCCTTCCTGTGCAGCACCGCCTTCGCCCGGTTGTACCTGGCCCTCTTCTTCGCCACCTCCGCGCTCCAGTCCTGATATATTCGAACCTCCGCGTTCTCCCATCTGCTGCTCCTTTCTTTCTTGGCCCACCTGAGTACGCACTCCCGATCAGCGAACCGATGAAACCGCACCAGCACCGCCCGCGGCGGCTCGTTAGCCTTGGGCCTCCTCGTCAGCACTCGATGGGCCCCTTCCAGCTCCAGGGGAAGGACCCCTGGAAGGACCCCGCTCCCATCAGCGAATTTAACATGGTGACCACATAGGACCACACGTCTGACCCCTCCAGCCCCTCCGGGAGGCCCAGGATCCGCAGATTCTTCTGCCTCGACCAATTCTCCATCTCCTCGAACGGTTCCTGCAATTTCTTGTGGAGCGCCTCGTGCGCCTCCACCTTTACCGCTAGGCACAAGATCTTGTCCTCGTTATCTGAGATCGTTTGATGGACCTCGCGGATCGCCACCCCCTGGGCCATCTGGGTCTCCAGCAGCTTATCAGTAGAAGCCTTTCATCGGCTCCAGCTTGTCCGCTTTGAGCTCCCTGAAGCAGCGCTGGATAACCTCCTGCTGCTCCTGCGTCCACGCTGCCTGGTCCCCGCCCGCCGCCACCTTGCTCTTCTTCCCTCGCACTTTCTTTGGCTTCACCACCACTTTTTTAGTCGCCCCGCTCCTGGTCCAAGCCATACACTGTCGGGGGAATGTTGCAGTCTTCTTCCCACACCGGGAAATGTCAAACAAATGCCGTTGGGGGCCCTGAAAAGAGCCCAAAAGTCCGTTCCAAGTGGGAGCTGCCGAACGTGCGACTTAGCTCTGCATAGCCGCAACCGGAAGTCCAGGCAGCACAAGTTAGTAGACACCAATGCACCCCCCCTCCCCCATGAGACTTTTCCGCCCCACGTGAGCATCCATCGCCCCAACTCTCCATGCAAGCCTCAACCCTCCCTCCACCCCTCTCCCTTGAACCCCCCATACCCTCCCTCCACCTTCTCTCTCCCATCAACTCCCTCAACCCTCCCTCCACATCTCCTCTCTCTTCAACCACCCCAACCCTCCATTCACCCCCCCTCTCCCTCTTCAACCCCCTCCAACCCTTCCTTCAGACACCTCTCCCACCACTGTGAAGCACCTTGTGGTTAACAATGCCCTGTGTGTTTCCTCAGGAAAAGATCTCCCACAACCGTCGGGAGAAGGACCAGACAGGCGTTGGGGTGCCAGACATATGAATCCTCACCTCCTTCGAGGAACGGGCCCCGGAGGTGACTGGGGTGGCTGAAGACAGAGTGGTGATCAATGTGGAGGCTGGCGGATGCTGCAGAGGTGAGGAACCACAGGTCTCCACCCAAAGGACCTGTCAAACGTGAGTTGTTATTGCCTTACTGACTGACCACATGTCCCTCCCACTGACCACATGTCCTTTCTCCCGCACGTCCTCCAGCCAACAGCGCCAGCTATCCTGGGTGGCACCCTCTCCAGCCTCCCAGGAGAACATCTCGGAAGGGAGCTCCGAGGAAGGCACGATCGAGGCGTCATAACTGTCATCCCCACCCTCCACTAGCACAGATACACGCACCTCGGTGGGAAATGTTAGAGGTCAGGCTTCCATGGCACAATCTATTGAGCATCACACTGCTGCTGATGCACATCAGGTGGAGGCAGGCACCCCCAGGCGAGACAGCAGTCGGAGGCCTGCTGGATCTCAAGACCCAACTGCGTGGCAGCCTGATGCTGAGCCTATGGAAGAGGTTTTCCTGGAGCTGATCGAAACATTGGGGTGCAGCCAGGACATTCAGAGGGAGATGTCAGCAACATGCCAGCAGGTCATAGCCGATCGGAGGGGTCCCAGAGGCTACTAGTGCAATGATGTCGGTGGCAATGCATGGCACCGAGGCCAACCCTGCTGGGCAGCGACTGCAGTGGAGAGCCTGGTGTGCGATGTCGGCACCATTAGTGAAGGTGCCCAAGGCGTGGCGCAGTCGATGACAGCCATGGCTGAGGGTCTCGGCAGAATGTCTGCCTCGCTGGGGAATGTCACCCAGTATCAAGCTGACCTTGATGAGGTTCTGTGGGATATGTCCTGCTCTCGGATGGGAATGGCTGAGGCGCTGTGGAGCTTGTCCCAGTCACAGGTTGGCATTGCGGAGGCACTGCAGAGCATGTCCCAGTCACTGAGGAGCATCGCTCAGGGCGTCGACACGATAGTGCCGAGCAAGGGGAACTGACAGGGCTGACAGACCCAGGTGCCGCAAGGCAGCTGGGGCTCGAACCAGTCACCCATCCATCCCAAGGTGAACCCCAGGGCCCTCTGGGCGCCGACCAGGAGGAGGGGGCGCGAAATGCCAACCCGGACCCGTCCATGGAGTATGGTGGCCATCAGCTCCCCCGAGATCCCCCACTGATGAGGTCGCGTCTCGCAGCCAGCACCCGACTGTGCAGGTGCCATCAACAACTGAGCCGGGGCCCTCTGGCCCCAGAGGACGACGGCCAGAGGCATCGAAGGCCACGAGACGTGGTAAGCAGCTGGCTGCCTCCACCTCTGATGTTCATCCTGGAGACATGCCTAGACGTAATGGTGGAGCTAGGAAGGTAAAGCACATCGAGGATCACAGAGCACCCGGGGGGCGGGGAGGGGGCAGCACCATCGGGAGAGAGGAGAATTATAAAACACAATAAACACCCCTGTGCACATCTAGTATGATGCCTCTGTCACTCTCTTCCGCAATGCGGGCTGACTTCCGAACCCTTGGCCCAGGCATGCCCTCCCTCCCCATGGCACTCACCCACCCTCCAGCCGTGGACATGTCCCCAGAGCTGGATCCCATCCCCTGGGTGTTCGGATGTTGGCTGGTGTGTGTGTGGTGCTGCCTTCCGTAGTGTTCAGGCACAGTGTCCAGGCATCAAGGTGCAATTGGGATGCTAGGCAATGACTCCCACATGCTACAAGGCACGCCTATCCATGGGAATCCACGTGGATTGTGTGAAGAGCTCACTTAATCACGATTGCCAGTTCCCTATTAGCGATAGACTTCAGCCGCATGGCCAGAGGCCTCGGCAGCTGGCGGGGGTTATGGGGGTCGGTGGACAGATGGGCAGGGACAAAGGTTGACCCCAGAACTGGTACACACGATCCAGGGGTTGGCATTGCGGTGCCGTGGTACCGTGCGCGGTTGCCCCCCCCCCCACCTCGTTGCCCCCCTCAGCACTTCCCTCCACCCTCCCCTGGCAGCCCAGCCGAGGGTCCCTACACCCCCTGCCAAGCCCAGCACCTGCAGGCTCTGTGCCTGTGAGCAAAGATGGTTACTCACCGCCTCAGCTCCCCACAGAAGCCCTTCCACCAGGTTCACGATTTTCAAAAGGAGTACTAATCAGTGCCAGCGTGACCACTTGCTGGGGAGGCCGATGTATGAGGCAAGGTCGTTGGATATGAGGTGGCTCCCGTTAATTGTATGGAAATAGGGCTTAAGTGGTGATAATTGCTTTCTCACCACGCTACAGCAAAATCCCAATTTCTCCCATGCGAGATTCTGGTTGCATTGCAATCTGTTTGGCGCCAGGTGCGGTTCTCGTTTTCGGCCTCGTTTTGTTCGAGGGAGAGTGCAACGAGGCCGTAGAATTGCACCCAGAGTCTCACTCTAGGCAGATTACCTGCTCTATATCTTGGACCGCCAAATCAGCATGAAGAGGATAGTTTGGAGCCTTTTGGGCTACAAACTCAACTTGAACAAAAGTGAAGTTTGCCCAGCGAACCCGCAGGGAGACGAGCAGAGCTGGAGGGACTGCCATTTAAACAAGCCCAAAACAAATTCCAATATCTGGGGATGCAAATTGCCAATGACTGGACACATATCTACAAATGGAACCTGCCAAGACTGGTGGAGGAAGTAAAGAAGGACCTGCAGAGGTGGGATGCACTCCCACTATCCCTGGCGGGGTGGGTGAGTGCAGACGGCCAAGATGGAGTGGGTGAGTGTGTGTGGAAGAACTCAAGAATCTCAAGACTTCTGTTGGCAGCCATGGAGGAGTAGGTCGCACATTCGATAGCTCCCGCCTAGAACGGATTTTTGGAATTTTTTCCCCGATTTTTCTCGGACTTTATGGGATAGATCGGTGAAGTGGACAATATTAAGAAGGATTACCTCTCCGATGTATGGCTAATTGAACTATAAGTGGCCATGTGAGAAGACTCAGCCCTGATAGAGTGAAGCAGTCGGAGCTGGTACCGCGGCGCAGCATGGCGGAGGGTCATGACCAGGGAGCAGTGGCTCAGTGGGCTAAGGAGCAACAGGTGAAGTTCTTTAAGGACTGTTTCACTGAGCTGAAAAGGGAAACGTTGGACCCGATCAAGGCAGCAGTTGATCAAATGGTATTGAATCAGACGGCCCAAGGGAAGGCGATACAAGAGATTGAGTTGAGGTTATCCAGCCAGGAGGACTATCTAACCGTGCTGGAGCACAAGGTGGAGGTGTTAGATGATCGCCACAAGAGAATGCAGGAGAAGCTGGAAGACCTGGAGAACAGGTCCAGGAGGCAGAACTTAAGGACTGTTGGCCTCCCTGAAGGAATTGAGGGGTCGGACGCGGTAGCATATGTGGAGGGCATGCTGGAGACGCTGGTGGGGGCTGGGGCGTTCTCTCGGCCCCTGGAAGTGGATGGAACGCACAGAGCCCTCGCAAGGAAGCCTAAGGCGGATGACCCGCCGAGGGCCATGGTGGTGCGTTCCACCGTTTTTCGTCTTGCGGTGGGCCAAGGAAGAGCGGAGCAGCAGATGGGAGAACAGCGAGGTGCGCATCTATCAGGACCTGGGAGCGGAGCTGGCCAAGAGACGCGCTGAGTTCAATCGAGTGAAGGTGATCCTCTTCAAGAAGGAGGTGAAATTCGGGATGCTGTATCCAGCGCGGTTGTGGGTTACACACGAAAACCGGCATTTTTACTTTGAGACACCGGACGATGTATGGACATTTATCAAAGAAAAGAAGTTAGAAGCGTCTTAAAGGACACTTAAGTCTCTAAGAAGTTATGTGACGGTGGTTCGTAATTTTTGTAATTCTTGTATCGGTTCAAACAAGATTGTATGTAGTTTTGGGTTAATTATTAGGCTGGGGTGGTGGTTTGAGGGGGATTTGTTTTGCAGGGATTGGACGTGGATTGGGGGGGGGGGGGCTGAAGTTGGTGCTATTGTGGGAGGTTGGGTTTTTGTTTCAAGTGATTGTTTCTTCATTGGTTTATGTTAATTTATTTGTACTTGAGGTTGTTTACTTACTGGGGAATGCGATGCTGTTAAATGGTTTATTCATGCAGGGAGAGGGGTTCGAACAATAGGGAGTCAGACTGTTTGGCACCAGGGGTGAGGGCTATCGGGATTAGCATGGTTCAGCTGACTCCCGGAAGTGAAGTGTGGGGTGAGCAATTGCTAAGTCGGTGCTTGTTCTGGGGGATTAGGTTTCGGGTGCTGCTGTGGGGGCGCAGGGGGGGGGGGGCTTTGCTGACAGGGGAGGAACTATTACTGGGGAACAAATGGGAGGTTGGGAACGGTTGCTGGTCGGGGAAGCGGGCTGGCCAAAAAAAGGTTATGGCTAGTCGGCGGCGGCGGCGGGGAGGGGGGGGCAGACCCCCCCGTCCAGGCTGATTACGTGGAATGTGAGGGGTTTGAATGGGCCGGTAAAAAGGGCTCGTGCTTTCGCGCATTTAAAGGGGCTGAAGGCAGACATGGCAATGCTTCAGGAGACACATTTAAAGATTATAGACCAGACGAGACTGAGAAAGGGTTGAATTGGTAAGGTGTTTCACTCTGGGCTGGACTCAAAGACCTGGTGGGTAGCAGTATTGATCAGTAAGTGAGTGGCATTTGAGGCTGGAAGAATTCTGGCAGATAAGGGGGGTAGATATATTATGGTGAGTGGGAAGTTGGAGGGTGTACGGGTGGTGCTTGTGAACGTATATGCCCCAAACTGGGACGATGTGGGATTTATGAGGCAGGTGTTAGGCAGGATTCCGGACTTGGAGTCTCACGGCCTGATCACGGGGGGGGACTTTAACATGGTCATTGAACCCCATCTGGACCGGTCACAATCCTGGACTGGGAGGAGGCCTGCTGCGGCAAAGGAGTTGAGGGGTTTCATGGAGCAGATGGGGGGGTGTAGACCCGTGGTGATTCGAGCGGCCGAGGGCGAATGAGTTTTTGTTTTTTTCTCATGTCCATAAAGTTCACTCCCGCATTGATTTTTTTGTTCTGAGCAGGGCGCTAATTCCAAAAGTGGCGGGGACGGAATATTCGACAATTGCAGTTTCTGATCATACCCCGCATTGGGTGGATTTGCGGTTGGATGAGGAGAAAGGGCAGCGGCCATTGCGGAGACTGGATGTGGGGTTGTTAGCGGACGAAGCGGTCTGCGGGTGGGTGAATAAGTCCATCCAGAACTACCTGGAAACAAATGATACGGGAGAGGTATCGGCAGCGATGGTTTGGGAGGCTCTGAAGGCAGTTGTTAGGGGAGAACCAATTTTGATTTGGTCCCATAGAGAAAAGGAAGAACGAGCGGAGAGGGAGAGATTAATGGAGGAGATACTTTGAGTGGATAGGAGATATGCGGAGGCCCCGGATGCTGGGCTCCTGAGGGAGCGGCGGAAGCTACAGGCGGAGTTTGAGTTGGTGTGGACTTTTAACGAGGCTAGAGAGAGGGGAATCCTTCCCCCCAACGATGTCGCAGGCCTCGATTTCACTTATTCTTCAACGAGAGAAGGATCCGGAGCAACGTGGATCACAGGGAAAGCAGTGGAACAGTTGAGGAAGGTAAAGGGGGCGCACCAGCTTAGGAAGAGAGAGATGGCCAGGGAGATTGGGAGAGTAAGGAATAGGGAGGGTAACATGGTCTTGGATCCAGGGGGGCGTGAACAAAGTTTTTAAAGAATTTTATAGCAAATTATGAGAGTCGGAACCCGCGGCTGGAGCAGAAGGGATGAGGCAATTCCTAGATCAGTTGAGGTTTCCGAGGGTGGAGGAGGACCAGATGGAGGGGCTGGGGGCCCCAGTTGAGGCAGAGGAAATTGTTAAAGGACTGGAGGGCATGCAGTCGGGCAAGGCTCCGGGGCCGGACGGTTACCTGGTAGAATTTTATAAGAAGTTCTCAGAGATGCCGTGCCCACTGCTGGTGAGGAGTTTTAACGAGGCTAGAGAGAGGGGAATCCTCCCCCCAACGATGTCGCAGGCCTCGATTTCACTCATTCTTAAACGAGAGAATGATCCGGAGCAATGTGGGTCATATAGGCCGATTTCGCTTTTGAACGTAGATGTCAAGCTGCTGGCTAAGATTCTGGTCACTAGGATAGAAGACTGTGTCCCGGGGGTGATAGGGGAGAACCAAACTGGATTTGTTAAAGGCAGACAGCTCAATGCTAACGTCCAGAGGCTTTTAAATGTAATTATGATGCCCTCAGAAGGAGAGGAGGTGGAGGTAGCGATGGACGCGGTGGTAGCGATGGACGCGGAGAAGGATTTTGATCGGGTGGAGTGGGAGTATCTGTGGGAGACGTTGGGAAGGTTTGGGTTTGGTGAGGGCTTTATTGACTGGGTGCGATTACTCTAACAGACGCCTGTAGCGAACGTGTGCACGAACTGGCTGAGGTCAGGGTATTTTAAGTTACACCGAGGGACGAGGCAGGGGTGCCCCCTCTCCCCGTTCGCCCTGGCTATAGAGCCGTTGGCCATGGAGCTGCAAGCATCAAGGAATTGGCAGAGGCTGGTTCGGGAGGGGGGGGGGGGGGGGGAACGGGCTGGCGCATCGGGTTTCGCTTTACGCGGACGATCTGCTCTTGTACATTTCGTACCTGGTGGAGGGGATGGGGGAGGTTATGCAGATCTTTGGGGACATTTGGCAGGTTTTCGGGGTCCCCGATAAATTGAACATGGGAAAAAGTGAAATGTTCGTGATCCAGGCAAGGGGGCAGGAGAGGAGACTGAAGGAGCTGCCGCCCAAGATGGTAGAGAGGAGCTTTCGCTACCTGGGAATACAGGTGGCTCGGAAATGGGAGGCATTACACAGGCTCAACCTAACCCGGCTGGTAGAGCAAATGGAAGGGGACTTTAAAAGATGGGATATACTCCCGCTATCGTTGGTGGGGAGGGTACAGGCCGTGAAAATGACGGTCCTCCCCAGATTTCTGTTTGTTTTTCAGTGCCTCCCCATCTTCATCCTAAGGCCTTTTTTTCAATCAGGTGAGCAAGATTATTTTGGGCTTTGTGTGGGCGAATAAAACCCCGCAAGTGAAGAAAATGTTGCTGGAGCCCAGGGGTGTGGCTGGGCTGGCGCTGCCGAACTTCTGCAACTACCACTGGGTGGCTAATATATCGATGATTCGGAAGTGGGTAAGGGGGGAGGGGTCTGCATGGGAGCGGATGGAGGCGGCATCATGCAAAGGCACCAGCTTGGGAGCATTGGTAACAGCACCTCTGCCGTTCTTGCCGGCCCGTTACTCCACTAGCCCGGTGGTTGTGGCGGCACTGAGGATCTGGGGGCAATGGAGGAGGTATCAGAAGGTGGAGGGTGCGTCAGTCTGGACCCCGATTTGCAATAACCATAGGTTCGCACCGGGCAGGATAGATGGCGGGTTCCGGGGCTGGCAGAGAGAAGGAATATGAAGGATGGGAGATCTATTCGTAGACGGGAGTTTGCCCAGTCTGAAGGTGCTGGAGGATAAGTTCAGGTTGCCGCCGGGGAATGGTTTCAGATACTTGCAAGTGCGGGACTTTCTGAGGAAACAGGTGTTGGCTTTCCTGCTGTTGCCGCCACAGGGGATACAGGACAGAGTAGTATCTGGTACCTGGGTGGGGGAGGGGAAGGTGTCAGAAGTCTATCAGGAGTTGTTGGAGGTGGAAGAAACCCCGGTGGAGAATGGTTGGGTTTCTCAGGCTGGAGAAAATAAAGTTTGTCTTGCGAGGGTCAATGCTGGGGTTCTCCCGGGGGGAAGGGGGGGGGGGGGGGGGGAGGTGCAATATGGTTGAGGGATGTACAGAAGGGGTTGGGTGGGAAGTCGCTTTTTCTTACCATGTTGATGTTTATGTTATTGTTGCACTTGTTGTTGTTATAAAAATTTTGCAGATACTTCAATAAAAATATATTTTTAAAAAACTCAAGAATCTCCAAAAAGCTTCGACAGAGAAAGAGAAGCATGGGCCTCCCAAACCTCCAACACTACCACTGGGCAGCCACAATGGAAAGAGTGAAGAGATGGGTATGGCAGCTGAAAGCAGAATGGGTAAGGATGGAGGAGAGTTCTTGCATAGGAATGTCCCTCCGGGCACTTGCCACAGCAACACGTCCATCACGCCAGCCAAGCACTCGACAAGCCCAGTGGTGATAGCCACCATCTGGACATGGAACCAGCTAAGGCAGCACTTCGACCTTACTGAAATGTCCATCATGGCTCCATCTGCAACAACCACAGGTACACACAAGCTACAATGGACGGCACCTTTAAGAGGTGGAGACAGGACGGGAGGGACTTTTACACAGACGACAGATTAGCGACGTTAGAGGAACTGACGGAACGGTTGCAACTGCCCAATTGGAACAAACTATGACATTTACAAATCAAAAACTTCCTCCGCAAGGCGATGACATCATACTCACGGATGCCAAGACTTTCAATGATAGAAGTTGGACGTGGGCAACTTAGGTGGGGGAAACTGCGGGGACCTGCATGGAGAGTGTTAGAGCAGGCACGTTCCCCCCTGGACGAGACACGGGAAAAATGGAAGGAAGAACTACGGACAGAAATAGGGTGGGGACTCTGGGGCGAAGCGTTGAACAGGGCAAGCTCCACCTCCGCTTGCGTAAGGTTTAGCCTAATGCAGCCAAAAGTGGTGCACAGAGCACACCTAACTAGAACCCAAATGAGCAGGTTCTTCTCGGAGGTGAAGGACAAATATGAACAGTGCCAGGGAGGCCCGGCCAAACCACACCCACATGTTCTGGGCATGTCCCAGACTTGTCGGGTTCTGGGCAGCCTTTTTTTGAGGAAATGCCGAAGGTTGTGGGGGTGAGAGTGGAGCGAAGAACAAAAGTGGCAGTCTTCAGAGTATCAGACCAGCCAGAACTATTCATGGGAAGGGGGGCTTATCCCCTTCCTTTGCCTCCCTAATCACCCGCCGAAGAATCCTGCTTTGCTGGTGATCAGCAGCATCATTCGAAGCTGCAGACTGGCTGTCCAACATGTCAGAATTTCTCCAACTGGAGAAAATCAAATTCGGCATCCAAGGGTTGGAAGAGGGCTTCCACAAGACGTGGAGGCCATTCACCAATTTGTTACAGGACCTGTTTGTATAGCCAACAGCCAATAGAGCTGGGGGGTGGGGGGGGGTGGGGAGGAGCAGCAGAGGAGGGGAGGGGGGTTGTAAAAATCCACAAGAAGTCAGCGAGATGCAAGGGGATAAACCCAAGGGCAAAAAGAGGACTAGAGGTCATAGCAACAAACATTCACGCACAAGACAGGGCAGCACGGTGGATAGCACTCTGGCTTCACAGCGCCAGGGTCCCAGGTTTGATTGCCCGCTGGGTCACTGCCTGTGCGGAGTCTGCACGTTCGCCCCATGTCTGCGTGGGCTTCCTCCAGGTGCTCTGGTTTCCTCCCACAGTCCAAAGACGTGCAGGTTAGGTGGATTGGCCATGCTAAATTGCCCTTAGTGACCAAAACGTTTAGATGGGGTTATTGGGTTACGGGGATAGGGTGGAAGTGAGGGCTTAAGTGGGTCGGTGCAGACTCAATGGGCCGAATGGCCTCCTTCTGCACTGTATGTTCTAATTGGACAATTGAACAGCACGCAACGCAACAGAGGTTGGCTGGCCAAATAAAATATACAACACCAAAGAAAGATGAAGTTGACAACTGTAGAAATGCACAGCGGATCTAGTCTGTTTGCACTTGGGTGAACCGGTTTGACTTTTTTCTCCTTTCTCAGTAATGCTATTGTTAAATGTCCTTGTTTTCCTGTAACACGCAACCTCAGACCTGATCTGGCAACCACAGTATTTATATGCCTGGTCCAGTGCAGTGGCTTATGTCATGGGAGTGTCCCTTTAAGAAATGTTTTCGTCTTATCACATGGCTTCAGCAATGTCATTGCGTGGGTGGAGCTGGGCTGTGGCGCTGAGTTTTACTTTCGCTTTGAGTTTGAACTGGTTTGTACAGCACAGGTTGAAAAATAAGTTTTTTTTTCTCAATCTGCATTTTAAAAGCTGTTTCCAGACTGCTTGATTAATTGAAAAGAAATAATTGTTTTCTGGAAGAAATTCAAAACCTGCTGTTTTGGAAAGGGCACAAGAGCATCCAAACCAGGTCTTGAGTGCTTTGTGCTGGGCCACCCCTTTGAAATGGGTTTTCTGGCTTATGGGATCTTGTTATTAAATTGGAACAGCTTAAGGGGGAAATTTATAAAGGGTTACACATAGAGTACTATAGCTGTGTGGGGTATTTATGCTGGTCGTTGATAAAAATGCTTACTGTGTGTGTTTATAAAAATGTTAACGAAATTCGTAGAATAAACTTTGTTTTTGATTAAAAGTGCTGAAGGCCTCTGTTGAATAACACCTAAAAGGTAGACCCCTGTGCTCATCGCAACCAAAACCGATAAACAGTTGTAGGTCAGGTGAACTCCATGATATTCTTTAGAGTTTTCTAAACCCTGGCCCATAACACTTATCAATGGTAACCCTCCCCAGGATGTTAATAGTGAATATCAAGAGGGGATTATTAGATTCTCTCTTGATGGATGTGGGCATTGTCTGACAATTATGTGGTGCAAATGTTACTGGTCACTTATCAGCTCAAACTTGACTATTGTTTGCTACATATTAGCACAGGCTGCATCAGTCCCTGAGGAGTTGCAAATGGTGTTAAACATTATGCAATCATCAGAAAACAACCACATTTCTAACCTTATGATGGAGGGAAAATCATTGATGAAACAGCTGAAGCTGATATGGTATTGGACACTGCTTTGAGGAATGCCTACGACTTAGATCAGGGTTTTTCAAACTCAGAGTTGCGACCCATGGGTGGGTTGCGGGCGGGTGTCATGAGGGTCGCAGAGTGACCGATCGTGCGAAGAAGTCCCCAACAGCGCGACCGGCTTTTAAAAATGCCGACCGTGGGCAGTGCTCGATTGGTTGTGATGTTTAAGGGGGGGGGTCAGCACGAGGCTGGGCTTTGTGCTGGTCACCGTCCAGCCAGGGTTTGTCAACAAGGAATACTGATCAAACGAGGCGAGTCAATACAGCTGACACATGTCAACACTGGAAGAAACCTACACCAGGAATTAGGTGCTTTCGGTGAAAATGGAGAAGGAGATGACTTGGATGCTTGGAGAGTGCAATGCAGTGGAAGCAGGAAGAAATATTGTGACATTGTACATGTTTGGCAAGTTACTTTAGCTCGTCTAAAGTCATAGTTTATAAAGTAAAAACAAGATTGCACCTTTTCTTATTCTTGCCTCAGGAGAGTCCACGGCAGAACAAAGCAGGGCCTCTGGTGAACAAACAATTGAGAAGAAACTGAAATCGGGAGCAGTAAAAATATGATTTCTTGAGGTATGCCTTTATTAATGCCAATGCAAATCAGGATGTAAAACCCATGTGTGTTATATGCAGGGAAGTACTGGCAAATGAAAGTTTAAAATGCTAAAAGCTTCAAAGCCATTTAAAGACGAAGCAAAGCGCTTTCGAGGACAAACCTCCTGATTTCTTTCAAAGGATGCAGCGAGAACTTAATTTGTCAGCTGACGTCCTTCGCAGAAACGTAACATGGAATGACGAAGCAAATGAAATCGTGAGGACCAAGCAGGCTCACATGCCGCATTAAAGGTAAGTAATAATGGTGTGTCGCAAAGGTCGGCCGACAAGGGTCGCGAACGTTAGCCAGGTCCCGAAGGTCCGCCGGTTGGTAAAAGTGGGTCCTGGAAAAAAAGTTTGAAAAACACTGACTTAGATGACTAGCCTCCAACAACTGCACTACATGGACTACAGTGGCTCAAAAAGACATCTCACCGTCACAATGGCAACGAGGGATGGACAATAATGCCAGCCTTGCCAGTGATGCCCATATCCTGAAGAGCGTCCATGGCAATTCTACACATCACCGTGAATGATTTTGCAAAATCTACCATGTTATCACCCCACCTATATTTCAAACGTTTATGCAATGAAGCTAACCACCCAGTCAGACACTCATTTCATAAGGTTAAAAATGAACTTAGAACATTGGATCCACAGTAGTCATCACGCAAAATCAACACTTCGCTGGACAAAGCTATACAAACTTCCCGCAGGAGATTTAAACAATTAGCGATAAATGAGGCACAAACTTCAGCACAGCGAATCTCGGTGCTCAAAGGAAACTGATTACTACAGCATACACTCAGAAAATGAAATTTATTTTAGGTAGTAACTAACAAGATAACCTTGGAGCTGCAATTACTTTCATTCAGCAAAGCCTAAATCTTCAGTGATGAATATAAATAAGCAAACTGGAAGTGCTAATGGAAGTCATAACCTGTCACTAATGTACTGATCTGTGGAGAATTGCTGTCATGCTCATTTCCAATTTGACTCAACTATGACAAGCAGAAAACAAAATAAAACCTTCATCGCGCCTTAAAAGGGGTACTGTTCCTGTGGGAGGAAAGTTTCGCATCACATCACTCAGTTGCCTTTTCACTGAATCAGTAAATTTGTTCCCCAAAGAACCTACCCAAATATCTATTGTGCCCATATATACTATCTACTTCAATACTTTTTCCATGATATGTTTCCCATGATGAACTCTATCTAACTTGGATTCATACTCATTTCTGACTTATGAACTTGTACTCTTTGAGGTGTGAATGTTTCAGTCGCGTGAACAGCTTACCCGATCAATTTCCGGCTACCTTTGTCACCCATCATGATATTGACATCACCAGATTTGATGTAACCCGTTGTATTTGCTGATTCCTCTCAGGATGACAACAGATTCCGTTGTGAAGTAAGTGGAAAACATCCACCTATCCTACACCTGATTTGACATCAGTAGCATGTGCGTATAAATCACGCACTCAGAAAATACAACCACAGGGACCATTCTGCACTCGTGCATACAGGTGTGGTAATCAAACTTAATACCTATTAGGATGGCGGCCTTCAATAATAAATTACCAATACTGGTTCAAGTGCACACGTGAAGAATGACCCTTTCGACATAGGTTCCTGGTGTCTATGGAACCAGAACCAAGCAGAGGATACCTCGTTCAGGAAAGATATGGGGTGATTAATTTTCACAGAGTTTCACAACCATGTTCCTGTGTTTTAAAATCATATAAATCAGTTTTCACTCATTTCAGCCTGTACAGTTTCCTGGAATCTATGATTTTGACTTTGTGCCCTTTTCCAGCAAAGTTGAACTGGGCCAGCAAAGTTGAACTGGAGTGAAAAGTAGAATTTTCTCCCAACAACAAAGAACCTGATGGCTTGAATTGACTGTGTGGTGTAGTGCAGACAGAAAGTCTTGGGTTCAGCTCCTGGGCATTGTTAAATAAGCTAATCTCAGTTTTTCAGAGCGACAAATAGTTTCAGTGGCCCAGGATTGGAAAAGGTGGGAAATCAGCCGGGAGTTCCACTCGTGGCCACTATCCAGGCACTTCTCCTTGAAAGTCAGTGCCCTGGACATTGAGTGAAAACATGAACAGTTTCTCCTGTAATGAGTCACATGCTCAAATAGTCTGCCAACATTCACTGCCCAGGCTCTCTCACACAGAAAATGGCTACTTAGGTATACTCTACAGGCCGATGAGCTTGGGTGGAAGTAAAAGTTACTGTCTTCACCAAAGAAGGACCCTTCCAACTGATGGAAAGAATAATCTTTCATTGTCTTAGTCTGGGTTAGATTCGAGCCCAGATCCCAAAGATGACAGGCCACTGGTCATTGGAAATGGGGAAATGCAACTTTAACAAGTGGGAGAGGGCACTCAGTAGTGTTTAACAACATCATTGCAATTCCGCAACTCTTCCTTGAGGCTTTTCACTGCCTGGATTGATGTTCTATAACTACAAAGCTGAAAAACAAAATCTTTGTATTAAGATAGTTGGCAACTCACTAAGGTGGTGTCAGGTCAAGCCATATCAACAACCTGCTCCTAAAACTCTTCTCACATTTTGACAACTGTGACAAATTGCACCACAGCAGCTGAGATAATCCACAACATTCTGCATTAAAGTTAATTTGTCCTGTCTCCCAATATTAACAGATCTTTTAACAAATTGCAGGATTTGGATCTGGATCTTTTTTCAAAAACCAATCAGTTCTTCCTTGGGTGATAATTATCCATATGGCTCGTTGTTCTGAAATCCTATGTTAGTTTTTAAGATATATTATTTACCGACAAACATGTAAACAAACAGCAGCATAAACATTACCTCCACCCACTTCAAATGTTGGAGGTAATTATTTAATCTGGTTATTTAAATTTTGTTCTATTTCATACAATCATATTGAAATGCAGCACTGAGGGAGTGCTGCACTGCCAGAGGTATCACCTTTCAGATGAAATGTTAAACCAAAACTCTGTTTGTTCTTACAGGTGGACATAAAAGATTCAAAGGCACTATTTTGATAAACAGTCGGCTTCCCCCAGTGCCCTGGCTAATACTCAACCACTGATCAACATCATCAAAACAGATTATCCGGCCATTGTCACAACACTTTTTGTGGGTCCCTGCTTTTGGAAAAATGGCTGCTGCTTTTGTCACAAAAGCTATCCTTACTTACCTTGTTGGAGGGCGGGGGGTCAGGAATCTCAAATCCCAACAGTCCAACAGGCTGCACATACACAATTCATCAGTATAAGTTATTTGGGCCTACGACAGGCTGAGCACATGAAAATAGCATGATAATCCAGGTTAGGTGACTGGGAGCGGAACATCATATTAGACTAGTCCCAGTCAGGGGACAGGAACAGAAAGAGATCTCAGTTCAGTTAGAAAGTAATGAGCAGGGAAAGAGGTTGTTATTAGAGAAAGGGTTGTGATTAGCAGACTTATATCTGAAAATGGCTCAGGAAAAGCCCTCGGAATCAAAGTGGGCTAGTGAGAAGCCCTGAAGATCCAAGAACGCAAGAGAAGGTTGGGCACTCTTTGCTGAGGGCCACTGGGTTGAAGGTATCCCTTTGGAGCAGCAATATTCTGCTCAGCAAGGCTGAAGAGCTGAAAATGTGCTTGAGAGCATACTTGAGAATCCAGAGGAACAAAGTCACAGGAGATAAGATTGAAATCCTCCATGGTGGGCAGTCATTGATGCCATCCGAGTTGGATAGACCTTTGGAGAGAATTCCCAGGTGAAATGTTCGAAAATGAATACTGGATTCCCTGATGAGAGAGACAGAGTTTCAATGAGATTGGCTGACTCACATTGTTACTGACGTCTGTGTGGGTTGTTCAGAAATCCGTTAACTGTCTTGGTCGCATCTGTCATTAAGTGAGAAGTACATTCGACCACGGTTTGCCTGATAAATCACATGTACCTCATATTAACCCTGAACGTTAGAGTACAAGGCAGATATTGTAAATTGTTTTTATCTTTATGGTCTTGAATAGTGAAGTTGATTTTGTTTGTTCTAAACCCATGTAATCTGGAGCCTTTATTCACTGAGCAAGTGTCTTGAATCTCAAACATTGTCTACTTTAAACAAAACGTTATTGATCCTGAAATGAATCTTACCAAAAACCTGAGGGCCTGGTTAAGGAAGATAAAACTCACTCAATACAACAGTGACGACAAATCAAAACATTGTAAAGCACTTTGGGATTATCTGAGGTAGTGGAAAGCAATAGGTAAATGAAAGTCTTTAATTTCTTTCTTTCAACAAGCGTTGGTAGGTAGGTGTTACTTAATTTGGGTCTTCGTGGTACCATCTTGGAATCAATTTTCACCTTTAGCAGGTCAAATATCTTGTGTTTCCAGTAGTCAGAGATAGAATAAAAACGTTCGGAACTCCTGGGCCATTGAAGGCCCCAGGATGTCCAAAGTGCATTACTGCTAATGAGATACATTTTGATATGGAATCACTGCTGTAATTTAGGAAAGGCAAAAGGCAATTTATGCACAACAAGGTCAGGCAATTAGACAAATGACCTGACAATCTGTTTTTAGGTGTTGGGTAATCAGTCAGGATGCTGGGGAGAACGTAATATCAATAATTTTGTTGCTGTTTGTGTTGTGCACATATCAGCTGTCATGTTTCTAAAATCACAAAACCAAACACATATGGCACATCTCTGGATCTTGAAAGGTGTTATTTAAATGCAAACCTTCATTCTTCCTGTTTCTATATAACTTTGAGTTTTCTGGTAAAACCTTTACACACTCACCCATCTCTTAATGGACTGTTCTCAACCAGAATCTCACAGAACAGAAAAGAGGCTATTTGGCCCATCGTGTTGGTGTCAGTTCTTTGAATTATCGGATTATCCCATTCCCTTATTTTTCGCTATAGCCCTGCAAGTGTCTCCATTTCACGTATATGTCCAATTATCTTTAGAGAGTAATTATTGAATCCGCCTTGACACCTTTTCAGGCATTATGTTTCAGATCATAACAACTCGCTGAGTAAAAAAAAAATCTTATCTCTCCGATTCTTTTGTCAACTATCTGAAATCTGTGTCCACAGGTCAACTATTCGTGGAAACCTTCACCCTATCAGCATTATCAAAACCCTTCATAATTTTTAATACCCCTTTTAAAACCGATCGTAACCTTCCCTACTCGAAGGAGAACAATTCAAGCTATTCTCGTTGAATTTATGCTAGTTAATCTTGTTAATGTCTGTTGAATTTATGCCCCTCTTAACATTGTCAATCAGATCTATGCTGAAAGTCGTGCTGTGTGTGAATACGGAGTTTGATGTATATTCAGAATGTGGAGCTGCTCTCCGCTCACTTTCTGAGATCAGTCGCTCAGTGACACTGAAGCTGCGGTCAACGGTGAGGCTCCTTCCTTCCTCATCAGCCCAAAATCCAGGTGTGTTTCCAAGAATTCCCTCACCCCCCCCTTAAAACACCAAGAAGTCCGCGATCAAGTCTCGCACACTGATCTGTTCAGAGATTTTTATTACAAATTATTGAGATCTCCAAATAACAAAAAATAGAAAATATATTTTTATGTACAATTCTTACATTTAATAATAAGTGCCATCAATTAATGTGACATTTTAGAAACTATGGACAATCTATTGTGAACATGGCGTGGGTCGCTAGAGTCGGCCATTTTGTACAAGTGGGCCGCCGGGAAAAACACTGCTCTACAAGGTCTCAACATCCTTACATTTTTCAAGGTTGACATTAGAGTTGGTCATGGAAGGGAGTTGGAGCATTGTCACTGCTCAAGCATTTAATGCAACAGTCAGGATTTTATGAGCCTCCAGGCCTTTATACAGCGTGAATAAAACAATCATGTATCAACAGAATCCCTACAGTGCAGGAGGAGGCCATTTGGCCCATCAAATCTGCACCTACCTTTGGCCCATCAAAATTGCACTGACCCTCCGAAAGAGCACCCTACCTAGGCCCACTCCCCCATCCTATTGCTGAAATCCCACCTAACCTGCACATCTTTGGACACTAAGGGACATTTTAGCATGGCCAATCCACCTAACCTGCACATCGTTGACTGTGGGAGGAAACCGGAGCACCCGGAGGAAACCCACACTGACATGGGGAGAACGTGCAAACTCCACACAGTCACCAGAGGTCAGAATCGAACCTGATGTACTTACGATATTCCTTGTGGACTTCATCGATTTCTTCTTCTGACTGGTCCTTTGTGAATTTCAACACCTAATTAAAAACAATTGAACTGGTTTCTTCTAGCTTCTCCAGAAAGCGGAAAACAAATGACATGAAAAGCTTCATATGAGACTCACATTTTCACTTGCTGTGCTTTCAAGCTGAGCTTGGGTCTTCTCATTCTTTTCAATTTCCCTAGCGATCTCGAAGGCTGTTTGAAAAAACACAATTGACATCACCTTAGGCATGAACTAACCAGAAATTATGCAGGTGGTGCAGCGAAATGCTTGCACATGTATCCACCCGGAAGGTACCTTTTGGTCAACAATGCAAATATCAAGCAACACAACAACATCCTAGCTAAACTTTAAGATGGATTCCACAAGTATAAACAGATTCATGTTTTCTTTATTCATTGGGCATCGCTGGCGTAATTGCTCCTAACTGAACAGCTTGCTGGGCTATTTCAGAGGGCATTTAAGAGTCAACCTGAGGTAAGGGTGGCAAACGTCCTCCCCTAAAGGACACTGATGAACCAGATGGCTTTTTACAACAATCAACAATGGTTTCAACATCAAAAATTTAACTCCAGATTTTTACTGAATTCAAATGTCACCACCTGCCTTGGTGGGCCTTGAATCCAGAACCCCAGCACATTGGGTCTCTGAATTACAAGTCCAGTGACAATACCACTATATCGCCCCCTCACAGCCCTATTTACAGCCCAGGATTAAGATACTGGGACAGCCAGGCATAACATTTTAAAAGGACAGGAGGTGGCAGTGACGTGCTTGAGAAGGCATGGGGCAAGAACCTAACACCACAGATGGCAGATGTGATCAAAAGCACCTCAGTCAAAATCTTTGGACTTTATGTTGGGCAGCCAGAGTTTTGAAAGATGAATAGTCAGCATTGTCATTTGGGTTATTCAGCATACAGGAATCAATTCATTAAAGGAATAAAGTCACACTTCAGAAATACTTTAATGTTTTGCAATATGCTGCTTGCTGTCCGATTCACTATCATCACTTCGAATTGCTCCCATTACAATCAACACTTTAACTGGTGCTAGGCAGCACTAAATGCTCTCTAAGGACAGCTGCAGAATAACATCTATAATTGCAATGCTGAGTGGTTTTCATAGTTCAGGAAGGTGTAGAATAAAAATTTACACCCATCATTACTGTTAATAGAAAACCCAAGGAACAACGTGTTTCTCCTTGATGGGAGAATATAAGAGAATGGCATACAATCTCATTATCTTCCTGGCTACAATCCCTCTCATCAAGGATATTCAACTCCAGCCAGGTCACAGAAGGCAGGAAAAGACAATCAATTCTTGTACTCCTCCTGGTGGGCATGAACAGTCATCCAGGAGGAGGCTGCTCATCCCCACTAAATGGTCTGTAAACTGGAGCAACTCTGGATGGGATGGTCAGCCAAAATGGGACTGTCGACTGGATAAATTGGAAATCTTCTGTACAGCTTTTGAAAACTAAAACCATATTTTATTGGAGAATGCAAAGTGGCACGGTGGCACGATGATTAGCACTGCTGCCTCACAGTGCCAGGGACCCAGGTTTGATTCCAGCCTCGTGTGCGTGGAGTTTGCACATTCTCCCAGTGTCTGCATGGGAATGTGCAGTATGAGTGGGGGTATGGGGATAGGTCTGGGCAGCGGGCTGGGTAGGGTGCTCTTTCAGAGGGTCGGTGCAGACACAATGGGCCAAATCGTCTCCTTCTACAATGTAGGAATGTTATTGGTTCCATGGCATTCTTCACGCGCATAAACTAATTGCCTTTTTTATTCCAATTTTCAAAAAATGGATACATGCATATTGCAAATGCTCACTTCCCAGAAATGTTACATTTGCGCTCTCATGGACAACATTTTTAAAAATAAATTTAGAGTACCCAATTCATTTTTTCCAATTAAGGGGCAATTTAGCATGTTCAATCCACCTACCCTGCACATCTTTGGTTTGTGGGGGTGAAACCCAAGCAAACACAGGGAGAATGTGCAAATTCCACTAGACAGTGACCCAGAGCCGGGATCGAACCTGGGACCTCGGCGCCATGAGGCAGCAGTGCTAAGCACTGCGCCACCGTGCTGCCCCTCCCATGGACAACATACCTCATGTGATTTTTTATATATTCCCTCCTTTCCACTACGCCAACCATCTGCTCTACAAGTAACTATAACACCAATAATATTGGAAGCTCATGCACATGCATTTTCCAGCTGAGTTTTCCGGACAATTTATTAGGTGGAAATGAGAGCAAAGATAAGTGGTCAGCATCGTCATCTGGATTTTTCAGCGTACTGGAATCAATTCAATTTGAACCCTGGCTCGTTCAGGCCAAATTTATGGTCACTGCCCTGATTGAGATTAACTACCTGCACTGTCCAGGTTCTATGGTGGAGGGAACAAATTAACTTTTATGATTAAAACAAACATTGTTGAAAAATGTTTTGTTGAGCAGAGAACATTATTAGGGTGGATAAAGAAGATTTACTGCCAGGAAGAATTAAGCTTTATTTTTAAGTTTTATGTGGGGACCAAAGGTCACAAAATATAATTTAATTTAAACAAATGCAGCATATGATTTATTGCTTGCTAACATCCCACCCACACGCAATGCTCCCAAAAGCATAATGCAGCTCTTAAAGCAATGATTCACAAAGAAGATCTGAAGGAAATGGGTGAGGAGACAGAAAGTCAGTAACACATCCAGCCCTTGATTTGACTCCGTTTCCATTTCTTACATCAGCTGGAAACAGTTAAAAGACTAAGAGCTCAGCAACAAAGTCAAATAAAACACAGATCATTACTGCCGGCTTAGAATAAAAGCAGTTCCATCGAAAGCCAAAGATTGAAAAACCTCATAGAAATTCGTCCAGGTGTCGACCTTTTGAACGGACCCAAGTCCATTTCGATTTGAAACCTATATTGGCGTCCTTGTATAGCTACATCTCAAGTTTGAAAAGCCTCATCCTTTTCCTCCCCACAAATCCCACTATAACCTCCCTCTTCCATATCTGTCTGGAAAACTGAACTCAAATATTGTAAATGTGACCAAATTCATAAACTATATGGGAATAAAATAACTCATCTGATACCTTTGAGGTATTTAAAATTCCCTGCCTTATACATGAAGATAAAGCAGAACACAACAGATTAACTTTGATTGGAACTCAGCTGCTCAATAATGTTCCCTCTAAACTGCACGAGTGCGTGGCCTTGCAGCAATCAGGAACATGCAGGGAACAAACAGGCTGTGCACAAGCAATGCTCACTTCGAGGTACACACATGTGGTTGCAAGTTAATCTTAAAGGAGCTGTGCAGTGCAGCAGGGCAACTCCACAACATACTGAAATTAAAGGGAATGTTGCTGTTCACTAAAAAAACCTCTAATTAGCAAAGCTACCAAAGTAACCAAGCAGCACTGTTATTTGCTAAAAGCAATAAACATAGAACATGATGCATTGATGCCAATTATGCTTTTGACTAATATGTCATTTGCACACACTTTAACTGGATGAACACTGTGCTTGCTATAAACTCTATCCACTTTCTTTTTAAACAACAGGGAAGTCAAGAGTCAGAAGACTGTATGCCACGCTCAGAATTCCAAATCTGAAACAGATGCTGGTGTTTGCTGACACACAGCAACAGTACACAGAACAAAAATACGGGGTGTAATTTAATGGCCTCTTTGTGGCCCGACTTTGTGATGTTTCGAGGCCATTTATTCTCACGAGAGGCCGCTCGTGAGATTTGCGACAACTCGAAACATCTTGGGTGATTTTAGGGAATCGCATGTGACGTCTCGCAATATTTAACGGAATCTCGCAGACGTCGCTATCTCGATGTCAGCCTTGCTGAGCGCGATCCGGATTAACAGATTTCTGTGAGCCATTAGGCTCATTTAAACATGTCTGGGCCATATTCATCCGTGGTCCAGAAACTAGTGGCCACCCCTGGGAGACCTTGTATTGGCGCTGTTTAGCAATGGTTTCCACACACATGACACCTTGGGGGTCTCGCAGGACATTAGAGACCCCCGAGTGGTCGGGCTCTTGGCAGGGTGGTACCCTCGCAGCTCCGCTGACACCTGCGTACCTTGGCACTGCCAGTCTGGCACCTTGATGTTGCCACTCTAAGTGCCACCCTGGGTGGTCAGGCTGGCAGGGGCACTGTCAGGGCCTCAGTGCCATGGTCAGGGATCAGGTACCTTGCCCTTAAGAGGTGGGGTGCTGGGGTGACAGCCACAGCCCCCCTCCCGAAGAGGACTTACAACAGCCCAGGTCCAGAAGCTGAGAACGAGGTGTTGCAACTGTTTCTACGACTGGACAACAGCGTTGGTGGGTATACCTCTTCCAGGACCAGTGGAGCAGGATCCGCTGATGTATAAAATGGAAACTGTAAATGCTGGATAAATTCAGACGGTCTGGTAGATGGAGAGAGTAAGAGAGTTAAACCTTCAAGTCCAAATGGCCCTTCTATGTTCTGTTGAAGGGTCCTTTTGACTCAAAAAGTTAACCCAGTTTCTCTTTCCACAGGAGCTGACTGGCCTGCTGAATTGCCCAGTACTTTCTGTTATTATTTCGGATTTCCAGCATCCGCAGTATTTTGCGTTTATTCTGCAGGTGGTGACTACCACATTCACCCCCTGTTAAAAAAAAGAGTCCGGCAGGAGGTGGTGGAAAATATTACAAGTCAAGTCTGTCGGGGGCCTTGACTCTCCTCTGCGATCGTCTCAGTCCTGGTGGTGATGTGGGCGCCGACTTGGTCACCTGCGACTCCGGGAGTGTGTTGTCCTCGTCTTTGTCACCCCTGAGTGGAACCAGTGGGAGGACGGATCCTGCTGGAGTGGGGGCTGCGGTGAGGTTGGCTGGAGGGAGAATGAGTGGCGCGGGGGTGAAAGAGGCAATCGGGGGAAGGCGGTGTCAGGCCGGGGGTGGGGATCCAGCGGGTGCCAGGTCCCGGAGGGAGACTGTGTCCTGGCGCCCATTGGGGTGTGCCACGTAGGCTTACTGCGAGTTTGCATGTAAGAGGTGGACTTTTACGACCAAGGAGTCCGACTTATGGGTCCGCACATGCTTCCGAAGGTGGACTTCCTGGGGAAGGCAAACACCCGTTAGTGAGGGGTCTCATTAGTCGCGGTGCAGAGGAGCGATCGGATGGAGTGGAGCGCGTTGGGGAGGATCTCCTGCCAGCGGGAGACCAGGAAATCGTTAGAGCGCAGGGCCAGCAGGGTGGCATTCCAGACTGTCCCGTTCTCCCTCTCCACCTGCCCGTTTCCCCAGGGATTGTAGCTGGTAGTCCTGCTCGAGGCGTGCCTTTGCTGAGCAGGAACTGACGCAGCTCATCGCTCATAAGAGGATCTCCGATTGCTGTGGATGTAGGTGAGGAAACCGAACAGAGTGAAGATGTTGTGCAGGGCTTTAATTACCGTGGCAGAAGTCATATTGGGCATTGGGTGGCAAAAGGGAATCGGGAGTACTCATCAATCACGTTCAGAAAGTACGTGTTGCGGTCGGTGAAGGGGAGGGGCCCTTTGAAGTCCACGCTGAGGCGTTCTAAAGGGCGGGAGGCCTTCACCAGGTGCACTCGGTCTGGCCGGTAGAAGTGCGGCTTGCACTCTGCGCAGACCTCGCAGTCTCTGGTGACGGTCCTGACCTCCTCAATGGAGTAGGGAAGGTTGCGGGCCTTCATGAAATGGAAGAACCGGGTGACCCCCGGGTGGCAGAGGTCATAATGGAGAGCCCGGAGTCGGTCCACTTGTGCGCTGGCACATGTACCACGGGATAGGGCATCAGGGGGCTCGTTGAGCTTCCCCGGGCGATACAAAATCGCTTTATTATGGGTGGAGAGCTCGATCCTCCACCTTAAGATCTTGTCATTTTTGATCTTGCCCCGCTGTGTATTATTAAACATCAAGGCAATAAACCGTTGGTCAGTGAGGAGAGTGAACGTCCTGCCGGCCAGGTAATGCCTCCAATGTCTCACAGCTTCCACAATGGCTTGGGCCTCCTTTTCAACAGAGGAGTGCCGAATTTCGGAAGCACGGAGGGTGCGGGAAAAGAAGGCCATGGGCCTGCCCGCCTGATTGAGGGTGGCGGCCAGAGCTACGTCCGATGCATCGCTCTCCACCTGGAAGGGGAAGGGCTCGTTGACCGCATGCATCATGGCATTGGTGATGTCCGCCTGGATGCGGTTGAAGGCCTGGCGGGCCTCAGCCGCCAGGAGGAAAACTGTGGACTGAATGAGTGGGCGGGCCTTGTCCGCATAATTAGGGAGCCACTGAGCGTAATAGGAGAAAAACCTCAGGCATCGTTTCAGTGCCTTGGGGCAGTGGGGGAGTGGGAGTTCCACGAGGGGGCGCATGCAGTCGTGGTCGGGCCCTAGGACTCCATTTTCCACGACATAGCCAAGGATGGCTAATGGTTGGTGCGGAACACGCATTTCTCCTTATTGTATGTGAGGCTAATTGTTCTATGTTCTATAGTAGTGAACTCGCCAACATTGAGGGCATTTAAAAGTTTATTGGATAAACATATGGATGATAATGGTATAGTGTAGGTTAGATGGCTTTTGTTTCAGTGCAACATCGTGGGCCGAAGGGCCTGTACTGCGCTGTATTGTTCTATGTTCTATGTTAAGGAGTTTGGCGGACTGGAAGAATTTTTGGAGGTTTGCATCGTGGTCCTGCTGGTCGTGGCCGCAGATGGTGACGTTATCTAGGTATGGGAAGGTGGCCCACAGTCCGTACCGGTCACCCATTCGGTCCATCTCTCACTGGAAGACCAAGACCCCATTAGTGACGCCGAAGGGAACCCTAAGGAAGTGATAGAGGCGGCCATCTGCTTCGAAAGTAGTGTGTTGCCGGTCCTCCGGGCGGATGGGGAGCTGGTGGTAGGCGGACTTCAGGTCCACTGTGGAAAAGACACGATACTGCGCAATCTGATTGACCATGTCAGATATGCGAGGGACGGGGTACGCATCGAGCTGCGTGTACCGATTGATGGTCTGACTGTAGGCGATGTGCTTCTCCCCAGTGTTCACTACTACCACTTGAGCTCTCCAGAGGCTGTTGCTGGCCTCGATGACCCCCTCCCGCAGAAGCCGTTGGACCTCCGACCTGATGAAGGTCCTGTCCTGGGCACAGTACCGTCTGCTCCTAGTGGCGACGGGTTTGCAATCCGGGGTGAGCTTCGCAAACAGGGGAAGTGGATCGACCTCAAGGGTCGTGAGGCCGCAGACGGTGAGGGGGGCAGGGGTCTGCCGAATTTTAAGTTTAGGCTTTGGAGATGGCACCGAAAGTCCAGGCCGAGGAACAGGGCAGCGCAGAGGTGGGGGAGGACGTAGAGCCGTAAGCTGCTGAACTCTATGCCTTGGACGGTGAGGGTCGCGATGCAGTACCCCCGGATTTCCACTGAATGTGATCCGGAGGCCAGGGAGATTTTCTGGGTGACGAGTTATACCGGGAGGGAGCAGCGCCTTACCATAGTGGGGTGGATGAAGCTCTCTGTGCTCCCGGGGTCAAAAAGGCAGGTCGTCTCGTGCCCATCACTCTTCACCGTCGTCGTTGCAGTCGCGAGGCCGGGACTGATCCAGGGAGATAGAGGCGAGCTGCGCAGATGCTGGGAGGTCCTGGGCTGGTCAGCGGCGGTGGCGGCAGGCGATGAACGGCCAGACGGACCGGGCTCCTGAGGCGCCGTCCAAAATGGCACCGAAGATGGCGGCGGCCACGGGGCGCACATGGCGGGCGGCATAAAAGATGGTGGTGTCCGCGGGCCGCAAGTGGCTTGCGGTGAGGAAGATGGCGGCGCCCACAGGACGCACATGGCTTGTGAAGGGGAAAATGGCGGCGCCCCTGGATCACACGTGGGGGGTGTAGGAACTCCGGGCCTGGAAACAGCAGCGACCGATCGGGCATGGCAAACAGAAACAAAGTGTCCCTTCGTCCCACACCCATTGCAGGTCGCGCTCCGCGCCGGGCAGCGCTGCCTGGGGTGTTTGTTTTACTCGCAAAAATAGCACTTGGGCACCCCAGAGTTGGCTGGTTGCAGCGCGGCGCAAGCGTCTGGAATTAAAAGTTTGGTGAGCTGGACTGCCGAAACTGCCTGGCAGTCACAGTTCCTATCTAGGATGTGCAGGGCACGCCAGAAATCGTCCAGAGACTCCCCGGGGAGTTGCGGTCTCGTGGCCAGGTGGTGTCTGGCGTATACTTGATTGACTGGTCGAACGTAATGTCCCTTCAGGAGCTCCATCTCTTCGGAGTATGTGGACGCATCCCGGATGAGAGGAAAAATGTCAGGGCTCACCCGTGAATAGAGGACTTGGAGCTTCTGCGAGTCCAAGGGTTCCTCAGCGGCTGTTCTGAGGTAGCTTTCGAAGCAGGCTAGCCAGTGGTCAAAGGCGGACGTAGCGTAGCCATGTAAAATGGCTGCGTTCCGATTAATCTGGCCAAAACCCAGTTTAAAATGGCTAACCCGAAAGACTGCTGGGAAAAGCAGCCAAGAAGACACAAGCAGGCAGCTGCAGACAGTATTGCATATTCGGCTCTGGGAAGTTAGCCCAGATCGATACTCAGGGCTATCAACAGCCCATCAACCCAGGTATTCACAGTTGCATTCAGGACTGTTTGCAACCAATCTATTCAGACATCCACAGTTAAATTGGCTATCCCCGGGACCAATTGCAACATATTAGCAATTGAATACCGGACCAGACCTGTCATCGCCTGCAGTGGCCGAAACAAAGACAGGTCAGCGGCCACCCCCCGATCGAGGAATCGCCTCACCACTGGACACATCGATCCCAGAGATTGGGGACAGATCCAATCACTTGGGACTCAGGGTCAAGGGCCGCCCCGGGAGGCGGGAAGCCCCTGGGCCCTATAAAAGTGAAGGTCCAAGTTCAGATCTCTCTCTCTCTCTCTCATCTTCGCCTGCTCGAGACCTTCGCAAGACCAGCCACCGTGGAAAGTAAGTTTGAATCCAGCGATCGCTATCCGGTAGACACCTACCCACCGACCTGTAGCAGCCTTTTGAATCCCGCGGGCCAGATTTGATTGGACAAGCCATTCGTTTCCCTGACCTGGCGGGCTCTTTCTAAGTTAAGTATTGGCCAGTAGTGATAGGTTTATTATATAGAAAGTAGTATTAGGGTATTAATATTGCTTGTTGTATATAATAAATGACCGTTGTTTTAATCCTTACTAAGCGGTGTGCTGTGTTATTAATCCTAACCTGAACTTGAACCACGTGGCGGTATCATAAAGATACATGGCGAATCATGAGCAAAGGTGACCTAAACAGAGCAAATAGACTAAGGTTAAAAGGAGCAACATAATCATTGGCTGCTTGAGGGCTCAGCTGCAGGCGATCAGGCTTGATGCGGAGATCCATAGTTTAAAAAAAAAAACTTTGCTCAATAAATTGATGCACTATCGATTACTACAAAGACGAGAGTAGTGGAATAATCGAGGCTTTACTGAGCAAAGATGCTGTGCCTCCTGTAGCTAGAACCAGAATGGCTGCAGCACAGGAGAGCACACATATTTATACGCTGCCTACTGGGCGGAGCCAGCAGGCAGGGATTTACCCTTGTACCTCTAATATACGGGCAGTGCCGTAATTCATGTAATATACTACTGGTGGTGACTACCACAGATGCCAGTGTTGTAACTGCTGAAACAGCTTGGCTGGAGGTACGACTAGCCCTGGGGCCTTTACTTACTGCATTACAGCCGGGATGCTCATGGAGCTCATAGCCTCCGTGATATATCCGAGATTAAGAATCCGAGAGTCCCCAAATCAATACTGCATAGGAGAAAAGATAGGAGGGGCTGGCCTTACCAAACCTGCAATATTACTACTGGGCAGCTACGGCAGAAAGAGTGAGGGGAAGGGTACGTGAATCCAACTTGGAGTGGGTGCGGATGGAGGAGGCCTCCTGCAAGGGGCCGACCCTCCAGGCCCGCCACGGCAGTACCCCCATCCTCCCGACGAAATACAAATCCTGCCCAGAGAGGCAACATTTTGGTCTGACCAAGATGTCTCTCAGGGCCAGCATCTGCGAAAACGAGCCATGCTAGACACCACCTTCAAAAAATGGAGACAGGTCGGGTGGGGCACTAACAGTCAGGGACTTTTACATGGGAAACAGACTAGTGACACTGGGAGAACTGACGGAGGAACTGGCACTATCGACAGGGCAGGAACTTAAGACACCAACAAGTAAAGCACTACCTCCGCAAGGAGACAGTGGGGTACCCTCGGGACCCTGAGACCACACTATTAGAGGACCTGATAAACATGGACAGCAAGGAAGGGGGAAACTGCGGGAAAATATATGGACAGCTACTGGACAGGGCTCAAATGCCATTGAACGATGCCAGATGGGAATGGGGAGACGAAATGGGGACAGAAGTGGGCTGGGGACTCTGGAGTGAAGCACTGAGCAGGGCCAACTCCATCTCCTCCTGCGCAAGGCTCAGCCTCATGCAGTTCAAAGTGGTGCACTGAGCGCACCTGACCAGAACCTGAATGAACAGGTTCTTCCCGGAGGTGGAGGATAAACGTGAACGGTGCCAGAGGGGCCCGGCCAACCACACCCGCATGTTTTGGGAAGGTCCCAAACTTGTAGGGTTCTGGACAGCTTCTCCAAAGCAATGTCCAAGGTTGTGGGAGTGAGGGTGGGGCCGTGCCCAAGGGTGGCTGTCTTCGGGGCTTCCAAGCAGCCAGAGCTACACATGGGGAAGAGGGCCAACGCCCTACCGCTTCCCTAATCGCACACCGGAGAATCCTGCTCGGCTGGCGATCAGCACCACCACCCACCTGCAGAATAGGTGGTAGGCCTGGCGGAATTTCTCTATTTGGAGAAGATCAAATACACCATCCAAGGGTCGGAGGAAGGCTTCCTCAAAGCATTGGGATTAGTGGGTTGCAAAGCGAAGCTGAGCAGTATCTCCGGCAAAAGCGTACCAAGAGGGGCAGCATGGTAGCACAGTGGGTAGCACTGTTGCTTCACAGCGCCAGGGTCCCAGGTTTGATTACCGGCTTGGGTCACTGTCAGTGCCGAGTCTGCACGTTCTCCCCGTGTCTGTGTGGGTTTCCTCCGGGTGCTCCGGCTTCCTCCCACAAGTGCCAAAAGACGTGCTGTTAGGTAATTTGGACATTCTGAATTCACCCTCCGTGTACCCGAACAGGCACCCGAATGTGGCGACTAGGAGCTTTTCACAGTAACTTCATTGCAGTGTTAATGTAAGCCTACTTGTGACAATAAAGATTATTATTATTACCCTCTCCAATGAACTCAATGAATTCCATGCTCGGCTCGAGCAGGAAATCATCAATCCGCAGTCGATTGCCTCAGCAGCCCCGGACACACCCATACCCATCGTCACAGTTTCCGAAGTCAGATCAGCCTTCTTGAAAGTGAACCCTCGGAAGGCGACGGGCCCGGACGGGATCCCTGGTCGTGCACTCAGATCCTGCGCGGACCAGCTGGCAGAAGTGTTCACGGACATCTTTAAGCTATCCCTACTCTGTTCCGAGGTCCCCACCTGCTTCAAGAAAATCAGCATCATACCGGTGCCAAAGAAGAACCACGCAACTTGCCTCAATGATTACCAACCGGTGGCCCTGACATCGATCATAATGAAGTGCTTTGATAGGTTGGTCATGAGGCACATCAACTCCATACTCCCTAGATCCACTGCAATTCGAATACAGCCGTAACCGATTCACAGCAGACACCATATCCCTGGCCGTACACTCATCCCTGGAGCATCTCTCGACAACAAGGACTCTTACATTATTTATTGACTGCAGCCCCGCCTTCAATACCATAATCCCAGCCATGGTTATATCAAAGCCCCAAAACCGAGGACTTGGCTCCTCACTCTGCAACTGGATCCTCGACTATCTGACCCATAGATCACAATCAGTAAGAATAAACAACAACATCTCCTCCATGATAGTCCTCAATACTGGTGCCCCGCAAGGCTGCATACTTAGTCCCCTACTATACTTCCTATACACATTCCTATATACTTCCGAAAACAACCTCTCTCTAAATGTTGGAAAGACCAAGGAAATGGTCATCGACTTCAGGAAGCGTAGCACGACACACACTCCTGTCTGCATCAATGGCTCTGAAGTGGAGATGGTCGACAGCTTTAAGTTCCTGGGGGTCACCATCACCAACAGTCTGTCCTGGTCCACTCACGTTGATGCAACAGTCAAGAAAGCCCAACAAGGATTCTACTTCCTATGTTAGCTAAAGAAATTTGGCATGTCTGCATCGACTCTCACAAACTTCTACAGATGTGCGAAAGAGAGCATCCTGTCCGGCTGCATCACAGCCTGGTATGGCAACTGCTCGGTCCAAGATCGCAAGAAACTGCAGAATGTAGTGAACTCAGCCCCACACAAGCTTGCCACCCCCACATTGATTCTGTATACACCTCCCGCTGTCTCAGGAAGGCAGACAGTATTATCAGAGACCCCTCCCACCCAGGCATTGCCTTCTTCCAGACCCTTCCATCAGGCAAAAGGTACAGAAGTCTGAAGACCCGCACATCCAGACATAGAACAGCTTCTTCCCCACAGCTACAAGACTCAACGACTCCCCCTTGGACTGATCTGTTCCCTGTAAGAACACTATTCACGACACCCAATGCTGCTCTTGCTCATGTATTTGCTTTGTTTGGCCTCTTGTTCCTCACTGTAACCAATCACTGTTTGTCGATGTACCATTTGCCAATGTACTCTGTTGATTATTTTTTTGTCTACTATGTACGTACTGTGTATGTTCCCTCGGCCGCAGAAAAATACTTTTCACTGTACTTCGGTACACGTGACATCAAATCAAATCAAATCAAATCACACGACTGCGTGGCAACGGTTGGCTCCAACTCCATCTACAAGTTTGCTGATGACATGACCATTGGATGTCGGATCTCGAATAACCTGGATAGAGTGGACATGGAGTGAATGTTTCCACTTGTAGGAAAAACTAGAAGCAGAGAGCACAATCTCAGACTAAAGGGATGATGCTTTAAAACAGAGATGAGGAGGAATTTCTTCAGCCAGAGGGTGGTGAATCTGTGGAACTCTTTGCCGCAGAAAGATGTGGAGGCCAAATCACTGAGTGTCTTTAAAACAGAGATAGATAGGTTTTGATCAATAAGGGGATCAGGGGTTATGGGGGGGAAGGCAGGAGAATGGGGATGAGAAAAATATCAGCCATGATTGAATGGCGGAGCAGACTCGATGGGCCAAGTGGCCTAATTCTGCTCCTATGTCTTATGGTCTAACAACAAGTCAGAATACAGGAGGGAGATAGAGAACCGAGTGGAGTGGTATAACGACAACACTCTCTACCTTAATGCCAGCAAAACTAAAGAGCTGATCATTGACTTCAGGAAGTAACGTTCTGTACACACCCCTGTCTGCATCAATGGGGCTGAGGTGGAGATGGTTGACAGCTTCAAATTCCTAGGTGTGCACATCACCAAAAATCAGTCCTGGTCCACCCACGTCGACGCTACCATTAAGAAAGCACAACAGCGCCTATACTTCCTCAGGAAACTAAGGAAATTCACTATATCCACACTGACTCTTACCAACTTGTACAGGTGCACCATAGAAAGCATCCTATCTGGCTGGTATGGCAACTGGTCGGCCCAAGACCGCAAGAAATGTCAGAGTCGTGAACACAGCCCAGTCCATCACAAAAACCTGCCTCCCATCCATTGACTCCATCTACACCTCCCACTGCCTTGGAAAAGCGGGCAGCATAATCAAAGACCCCTCCCATCCAGCTTCTTCCATCAGGCAGGAGATACAAAAGAATGAGAACAAAGGAGATCGAGGGGAGGTTTGATAGAGGTGTACAAGATTATGACAGGTTTGGATAAGGTATAGAAGGAAAAGCTCTTCCCATTGGCTGATGGATGAACGACATGGCGTCACAGATTTTACTCCTGGGGAAAGGATGCTGGGGGGGGGGGGGAAGGAAGATATTTTTGACACCGCGAGAGGTAATGATCTGGAACTCGCTGCCCGAAGGTGGTGGAAGTGGAGATGATCACTGATCGCAATAGGGAATTGGATGGACATTTGCAGGGAGCCGCCTGGATTTGATGGGCTGAATGGCCTGCCTCTGTGCCATAATGACTCTAAAAAGACCTTCTTCTGCATCTTCCTCATGGCCTTGACATTGTTTTACAATTATCCATCTAACACATTGGTTCCAACCAAGAGCGGTCCCATTTCCACCATCTAAACGTTCCCCTCCAATCCACTCACCATCCTGACCTGGAAAGCGGTGGCACAATGGTTAGCATTGCTGCCTCATAGTGCCAGGGATCCGGGTTCAAATCCGGCCTTCGGTGTTCAGGATCTGTTCCTTCTGGATTGTTTGATTCATTTTCAAACTTTTTAGTATCAGTGTCCTTTGTATAATCTGATGTTTCATTGCACTTTATGATCTCAGGTTCCTGTGGATGATCTGATGCATTGTTGAGCTTTGTGACATCAGTCACTTCTGGGTGATCTGATTTATCTTTGATCTCTTGGTGCTTCTCTTCTGGAGTCAACTTCTCCAAGATGAAATTTTCTTGTAGGCTGTTCACAATTGATATGTTCTCAATTGATTCATTCATTGTTACACTCTGATTGTCATGTTTTGTTGTACAGTCCAGCTGAGATCTGTCAGTCTCGCTTTTGTCCTTCACATCTTGTATGCTACTTGAGATCACTTTGTCACTATTACCAAATACAGTGGATAGACCTTCATAGTTTTCTTTTTGTTGATCAAATAAACTAGATAGCCCCTCATAGTCTTCTTCTGGCTGAGGAACTAAACTAGATAGACTGTCATAGTCTTCTTTTTGTTGATCAAATAAACTAGATAGACCTTCATAGTCTTCTTCTTTCATTGCTGGCTTTCTGGAGTCTTTCAGTGCTCTTCCTGCGGAGTCCTTTTCTTCTAGTTGTTTATTTGTCAGGTTACTGCTATCCAATGTAGCAACGGTATACAATTCCAGCAATGTATTAGATTCATCTACCATTAGTAGAGTGCTATTTAGCTTTTCAATCTTGTTACTAACAGAATAATCATCAAACCCGAATATCATTGCCATGTCGGAGTAATATTCTTCAATGTAGGATTTATCTTCTTTAGTTTTAGGTTTATTCACATTTTCTTCTTGTTGCATGCTGCAAACATTTTGTTCCATGGTGCTGCAAAAGTCTTCTTCAGCTGTTTGTTCAAATTCAGGCAATGTTCTGCCTTGCAAGGTAACAAACTTCTGTTTTGTGCCATTAAAACTTGTTTTTTCGATTTCTTAAGTGGGCGAGTCCACAATGTTCTGATGTCATCACGTCTGTGACATCATGTGCAAATATGCATTGCGCATGCGCAAATTAATCATTGCATGCGCAGAATGGTATTCTTCCAGATCACGTCGTTTTTCAATGTGCGCATGTGCGAAATGGTGCCGCACATGCACAGAACGTTCAAATTCTGAACCGCGTGTTTTTTCCTTGAACTGCGCATGTCTGAAATGTCCAACTTCCAAAGCGCGCGTTTTTTTCGGATGCACTTGCGCAGATCAGTCTTTTTCAGCGCGATGAATTTCTAACTGCGCCATTGCTTTCACGAAGGCAAATTTTTTTAACTTTGCCAATTCAACATTTAGGCACTTCTATTTTTAGATTCTTTAGTCACACAGGACATTTTAATCTTCAGGCATCATTTTTTCTTGCTTTTGCAGTCTTTTACACAGGTTTTCATTTCTTTTGAGCTCACAATCGCTATCAAATGTTTTACTGATCACTTCAAAGTTATTTTTTTCAACTTCATTCTCAAAGTGGAATGAGTTATATACTTCTATAGCCTGTCCAGCCATTAGTAGTAATGAAGCAGTTTTACGCTTATCATTGGCAGTTTGGAAGTTGGAGGATAAGAGTTACAGTTCAAACTCTTGTTTGAATATTTTCCAGTTTACATCTACATTACCCAAGATGCTGAATGTCTTTGGAAACTGCAGACCTTCCATGACTCTTCGGTTGGGTATTTCTTTGTGATGCTGCTGGTTGTTGCTGGAGCCTTATTGTTGCTACTGGAGTCTGGTTGAGATTTCTTTTTGCACATTTTTTTTTCCGCATGGTGATTCTTTCTTTCTCCCTAAACCTGACTAAACTACTCTCGGACCACTGCTGGTACCATGTTAGAACATGGTATATTACAATTTAAAGCTGTCCACTCCTTGTACCATGTTATGTTCTCTATTCTGCTTTACCTGGATGGCTCGGATGCGTAGTGTTAAATAAAGAACACAAAGCTTTGTTAACAAACAAAATTATACATTTATTTACACTACTAAATAAGATCCGTTTACATTACTAAAGTAGATGGTGATTGCATAAAACTATGCTATCTCTAACTTACAGAACTTTCATGACTGAATGACTATGATTTAGTGGCCATTACTGAAACATGGTTAAAAGATGGTCACGACTGGGAGTTAAATATCCAAGGGTATCAGACTATACGAAAGGATAGAATGGACGGTAAGGGCGGTGGTGTAGCTTTGTTGTTTAAGGATGGCATCCGGGCAATAGTAAGGGATGATATTGGTGCTATGGAGGACAAGGTTGAATCAATTTGGGTGGAAATCAGGAATAGTAAGGCGAAAAGGACACTGATAGGAGTAGTCTATAGGCCACCAAATAGTAACAGGATGGTAGGGCAGGCAATAAGCAAAGAAATAACAGATGCATGTAGAAATGGTACAGCGGTTATCATGGGAGATTTTAATCTGCATGTCGATTGGTTTAACCAGGTTGGTAAAGACAGCCTTGAGGAGGAGTTTATAGAATGTGTCCGGGATAATTTCCTGGAACAGTATGTAATGGAACCTACAAGAGAACAAGCAGTGCTAGATCTGGTCCTGTGTAATGAGGCAGGATTGATTACTGATCTCATAGTTCGGGATCCTCTTGGAAGGAGCGACCACAATATGGTGGAATTTAAAATACAGTTGGAGGATGACAAGGTAAAATCAAACACTAGTGCTGAAACAAAGGAGATTACAATGGGATGAGAGAAGAATTAGCTAAGGTAGACTGGGAGCAAAGACTTCATGGTGACGCAGTTGAGGAACAGTGGAGAACCTTCCGAGCGATCTTTCAGTGTTCAGGAAAGGTTCATACCAACAAAAAAGAAAGACGGTAGAAAGGGGAAAAATCGACCGTGGATATCTAAGGTGGTGAGGGAGAGCATCAAATTGAAGGAAAAAACATACAAAGTGGCATAAATTAGTGGGAGACTAGAGGACTGGGAAGTCTTTAGGGGACAACAGAAAGCTACTAAAAAAGCCATAAAGAAGAGTAAGGTAGACTATGAAAGTAAACTTGCTCAGAACATAAAAGCAGATAGTAAAAGCTTTTACAAATATATAAGACAAAAAAGAGTGGCTAAGGTAAATATTGGTCCTTTGGAAGATGAGAAGGGAGAGTTAATAATAGGAGACAGGGAAATGGCTGAGGAGCTGAACAGGTTTTTTGGGTCAGTCTTCACAGTGGAAGACACAAATAACATGCCAGTGACTGATGGAAATAAAGATATGATAGATGAGGACCTTGAGATGATTGTAATCACTAAGGAGGCAGTATTGGGCAAGCTAATGGGGCTAAAGGTAGACAAGTCTCCTGGCCCTGATGGGATGCATCCCAGAGTGTTAAAAGAGATGGCTAGGGAAATTGTAAACACACCAGTGATAATTTATCAAAATTCACTAGACTCTGGGGTGGTCCCAGAGGATTGGAAAGTAGCAAACGTGACACCACTGTTTAAAAAAGGAGGTTGGCAGAAAGCGGGTAATTATAGGCCGGTAAGCTTAACTGCGGTTGTAGGGAAAATGCTGGATTCTATCATTAAGGAGGAAATAGCGGGGCACCTGGAGGGAAATCGTCCCATTGGGCAGACGCAGCATGGGTTCATAAAGGGTAGGTCATGTCTGACTAATTTGGTAGAATTTTTTGAGGACGTTACCAGTGCAGTAGATAACGGGGAGCCAATGGATGTGGTATATCTGGATTTCCAGAAAGCTTTTGACAGGGTGCCACACAAAAGGTTGCTGCATAAACTAAAGATGCATGGCATTGAGGGTAAAGTGGTAGCATGGGTAGAGGATTGGTTAAGTAACAGAAAGCAGAGAGTGGGGATAAATGGGTGTTTCTCTGGTTGGCAAACTGTAACTAGTGGGGTCCCTCAAGGATCAGTGTTGGGCCCGCAGTTGTTCACAATTTACATAGATGATTTGGAGTTGGGGACCAAGTGCAATGTGTCATTGCAGATGACACTAAGATGAGTGGTAAAGCAGAAAGTGCAGAGGATACTGGAAGTCTGCAGAGGGATTTGGATAGGTTAAATGAATGGGCTATGGTCTGGCAGATGGAATACAATGTTGACAAATGTGAGGTTATCCATTTTGGTAGGAATAATAGCAAAAGGGATTATTATTTAAATGATAAAATATTAAAACATGCCGCTGTGTAGAGGGACCTGGGTGTGCTAGTGCATGAGTCGCAAAAAGTTGGTTTACACGTGCAACAGGTGATTAAGGCGGCAAATGGAATTTTGTCCTTCATTGCTAGTGGGATGGAGTTTTAAGACTAGGGAGGTTACGCTGCAATTGTATAAGGTTTTAGTGAGGCCACACCTGGAGTATTGTGTTCAGTTTTGGTCTCCTTACCTGAGAAATGACGTACTGGTGCTGGAGGGTGTGTAGAGGAGATTCACTAGGTTAATCCCAGAGTTGAAGGGGTTGGATTACGAGGAGGGGTTGAGTAGACTGTACTCGTTGGATAAATGCAGGCAGGTTGTTTCCACTGGCGGGTGAAAGCAGAACTAGGAGGCATAGCCTCAAAATAAGAGGAAGTAGATTTTGGACTGACTTTAGGAGGAACGTCTTCACCCAAAGGGTTGTGAATCTATGGAATTCCTTGCCCAGTGAAGCAGTTGAGGTTCCTTCATTAAATGTTTTTAAGATAAAGATGGATAGCTTTTTGATGAATAAAGGGATTAAGTGTTATGGTGTTCGGGCCGGAAAGTGGAGCGGAGTCCACAAAGATCAGCCATGATCTCATTGAATGGCGGAGCAGGCTCGAGGGGCCAGAAGGCCTACTCCTGCTCCTAGTTCTTATGCTGCTATGTTTATGTTCTTATGAAACTTAATACTATACAATGTATTATCAGCTGCACTCTATAAGCATTGAAAGAGGAAAGTAGAGTTAAAATTTCAGATCAATGACCTTTCAACAATTCTGAAAAGTTAACTCTGCTTCCCTCCCCATTGATGCTGCCTGGCCATAGTATTTCCAGCACTTTCTTTTCTTTTAATACATAGCAGTGCTCTACAAAGATCAGTGATAGAGCTAGTGCTGAGTCTACTTACTGAAATCCATCCTCCCTCGACGTGATTTTTAAAATCCCAATAAAATCAAGGCGCTTTGATGCCTCAGATCCGCGCAAAGGTCAGGATCACCTGACAGTGTCTAGCACATGAGGCATCGAGGTGCGTCTTGGTTTCCTTGGTGACGGGGCCCCACGCAGAGGCCCTGCCCCATCTCCACTCCGCACACTAACAGTGCATGTGTCAGGCAGGCATGCACTGTTGATGAGATAGGTATGTATTGAATATGCAGTTAGTGTGCGGGGCGGAGAGAGGGGACGGGCCCTCAGCGTGGGACCCTGTTACCAAAGAAACCAAATGAAGCATTTTGGGGGACAGCTTTTCCGTATTGCAATGAGAGAATACATACTTCTGTATTCAAAAAAAATTTCCGCATAAAATATAGACAACCATTGCTAGTTAGCAACTCTGATAATGTAGCTAGTAATCCAGAGGCCCAGGCTCTGGGAACACAAGCTCAAATCCCACCAGCTGATGGAATTTAAATGCAATGAATAAAAACTGGAATTGAAAGCTAGTCTCAATGATAGTGACCGTGAAACTATCTTTGATCATTGTAAAAACCCATGTGGTTCATCAGTGTCCTTTAAATGGTGGAAATCTGCCACCTTTACCTGACCTGGCCTACATGTGAATCCTGATAAGCAATTAACATGATTGACTCTTAACTGCCCTCTGAAATAACCCAGTAGCAGCAATTGGGGCAACAAATTTTTGGCCTTGCCAGCAATGCTCACATCTCATGAAAGAATAAATTTAGAAAACTTTGTGTATATACATCACATCGATCACAGGCGGCACAGTGACGCAGTGCTTAGCACTGCTGCCTCACAGTGCCGAGGTCCGATCCAGGCCCCGGGTCACTGTCTGTGTGGAGTTTGCACATTCTCCCAGTGTCTGCATGGGTCTCACCCCCACAACACAATCTGCAGGATTGGCCACGCTAAATTGCCCCCTAATTGGAAAAAGATTTTTTTTTAAATTAGAAAACATCTACCACCATTCAGTAAACTAAAAAAAAATCAATCACAGCAATAAAATCCACTAAACAATCTTACCATTTTGCCAAAATATTGATGTGCATTTCCATACACCACAGAAATATGATTATTGAGTATTGGTCCAATTTTTATTTGCTAAAATAATTACAATTAGCACACTTGGAACTCCAATTAGCCACATCTGACGAGTAGTTAACGGACATGTTACAGCCCAGGGTTCAGAAAACTCCAAAGAATATCATGGAGTTCACCTGACCTACAACTGTTTATTGATTTTGGTTGCGATGAGCACAAGTGCCTGCCTTTCAGGTGTTATTCAGCAGAGGTCTTAAGCACTTTTAACCAATAACAAGCTTTATTCTACAAATTTAGTTAACATTTTTATAAACACACACAGTAAGCATTTTTATCAACTATAAACATAAATACCCCACACAGCTACAGTACTCTATGTATAACCCTTAATACATTCCCCCCCTTTAAGCTGTTCCAATTTAATAACAAGAACCCATAAACCAGAAACCTCTTTTCAAAGGTGTGGCCCAACACTCAGCACTCAAGGCCTGGTATGGATGGTCTTATTTCCTTTCCAAAACATCAGGTTTGAATTCGTTCCAGAAAACAATTTTTTTTTTTCAGGTTATCAAGCAGTCTGGAAACAGCTTTTAAAATGAGGATAGAGACAGGCTAAGATACTTCTCTTTCTGAGTACAACAGCCAAATGTGAAAACAGCAAAAACTCAGAGCCACCAAAACAAGCCCCAAACCAAAATGAAAGTAAAACCAACTCCCAGTGCCACAGCTCAGCTCAACCCACACAATGACATCACTGAAGCCATGTGATAAGACAAAACATTTCTTAAAGGGACATTCCCATGACAGATAGCACAGACTATGTTTGATAAAAATCAAGGTATCAGCTATATTGATATTTCTAACTTGTGCTTTACTTTTATAAGGAAACAGGTACTGAAATTTGCATTTTACCGCTGGAATTTATTGACATGTAGAAAGCAGGGAGGCTGTGGTGGTCAAACACTTTTTAACAGAAGGTGTCAACCTTATCTGCCTTAGTATTTTCAGCACATCAACTACACTTGCCAATATTCCATGGTCCAAGAAGCAAACCAAATTCATCAATCAGCCTGCTGAAATCCAATGACAAACTAAGTCAATCGATCAGAAGACTCAAGCACCATATGACTGCATTTATTCAAATAAATAAATTAGGAATATGGATGCATTTCTGCTTGCCTGCATGCTAGCTAGCAATCAGGTGATTTTGATTTTTCTCTTTTCAACCCAGCAGCACTGATTCGAAGTACCCCATTATTGTCCTAGTTGAAAATGGCCCAGACATGGAGCACAGATCAGAGACCAAAGCCACAACTTTCCAGGTTGATCTGTGCATGACTGAGCCCCACAACATTTTACTTACTGAAGAGAGGGAGGCTTCTTGCTTTAAGTGAGCCAATATATTCTAGCAGCCAAACCCAACGTGTTTACAAAGGCAACATCATGTGCTGTGCACATCAGCTCTCAGGAGCTCCAATTATTTGGAATTAAGGTGAAAGGGCATAAAGAAAGTCCAAGTCAACATCAGCCCAAGAATGTGTACTTCAGCAAACTTCAATTCAAAATCCCAACACTTCCAGTGAGATGCAGCCCTCTTTCCCAGAAAACTACAAATTAATTAATCCTTTTTCATTCTGATTTGATGGTATTCAAAGTTTCTCTCATTTTAACTGGAATTAAGTACCAATCCCATTTTGGGCCAAGTGACTGTAATTCTGTGATGCAGCCAGAATGACGCATAATAACTGAAGCTCAGCTAACCTCAGAAACACTTCAGAGCTGTTTATGGTAATGTACAGGATCAGTTTTATGGTGTGCGGAGGTGCGTAAAATTTTACTTGGATAGCATGAAATTCAGGGATTTTTACCGGGGTTTTGGGAATCGCATTCACGACTGTTTTCCATTCCCAATTCAGTCTATTAGTTTATGGATGTGGAATAAGCCAAATTCCACTTGTAACACACAGAGATTTAATTGGTGTTTGGGGGGTCATGTTCTCAATTCTGTTTTCTCACAAAAACACAAATCAGCAGCCTCAGCCAGGAACAGGGAAAATACTGTGCCACAATTTGTGCAGGAGTGAAGCTGATACCATCATTGGACTAGCGATCTGAGGAACCAATAATCCTCTTGAGGGCAAGGGTTCAAATCCCATCACTGCAGTTGGTGGAATTTAAATTCAATTAATAAATCTGGAAATCTCAACTCGCACTGATTGTTTTAAAAACCATTCTGACAATTATTACCAGTTTTACAATAAAAAAAACACCTGGTTCACTATTTAAGGAAGGAAATCTGCTGCCATTAGCTGGTCTGGTCTACTCCAGATCTACATCAATGTGTTTGACTCTTAACTGCCTTTTGAAATGGCCTCGCAAGCCACTTGGTTCAAGGGCAATTAGGAAAACGCAATAAATGCCTGGGGCGTACCATAAACCAGAAACTGGACCAGCCGTATCAATGCTCCAAGAGCAGGTCAGAAGCCATAAATCTTATGGCAAGTCACTCACCTCCTTACTCCCAAGGCCTGTCCACTTTCAACCAGACACAAGTCAGGAGTGTGATGGAATACTCTCCACTTGTGTGGATAGTGCAGCTCCAATAACATTCAAGAAGCTTGACATCATTCAAGAAAAAGCAGACTGTTTGATTGGCACCCCATCCACCATTCATTCCCTCCATCATCGATGCACATTGGCAGCAGTGTATCTACAAGAATCACCAAAACTCCTTCGACTGCACCTTCCAGACCCACAAACTCTACCACATATAAGGATAAGACAGCATGGGAACACGACCCCAGCAGGTTTCTCTCCAAGCTACACACCATCCTGACTCAAAACTATAACTAGTTTCTTCACTGCTGCCGGGTCGAAATCCGGGGACTCCCTCGCCGGCAGCACTGTGGATGTACCTACACTACATGGCAGCGGTTCAAGAAGGCGGTTCAGCACCACCTTCCCAAAGGGAATTATAGTCAATAAATGCTGGCCTAGCTAGCAGCGTCCAGGCCCCATGAAAGATAGGAAAAAGATCAAGGCTTAATCAGATATGTAACAACTTGGTGATTGAGCCCTTGGTGATTGCGTTCCGAGTTACAATGAGTAGCAGAAGATTGTGGGGTGGGTGGGAGAGAAAGAGAAAAGAGAGCCGAGGGTGTTATACGCCAATGATTTATTGTTGTATGTGGCGAATCCATTGGAGAGTATGGGGAGAATTATGGACTTGTGGAAATTCAGGGCCTTTTCTGGGTATAAATTGAATGTTGGGAAAAGTGAGATTTTTCCAGTAAACGCTCTGGGGTGGAGTGCGAACCTGGGGGCTCTGCCATTTAAGATGGCTAGTACCCGATTTAGGTATTCAGGTAGCGAATGATTGGGCTACTATGCTCGAGTAAACTTGACGGATCTGGTAAAAGGGGTTAGAGGGGATTTCAAAACATGGGGCACCCTGCGCTTTAAATTGGCGCAGAGGGTACAGTGGTAAAGATGAATATGCTGCCAAACGTCGTGTTTATTTTCCAATACCTCCCAATTTTCCTCCTCAAGACTTTTTTCCGAAGGGTGGACAAACTGATCTCGGAATTTGTGTTGGCAAGCAAGGAGCCGAGGGTTAGTAAGGAGGCGGCAAGAAGGGAGGCTGGGCCTCCAAAGCCTGCTGCATTATTATTGGGCAGCAAATACTGAGAAGATGAGACAATGGTGGGGGGAGGGAGTGTCGGACTGGGTGTGGCTAGAGGAGGACTCACTTAGTTTGAGGGCCCTGGCACCAGCCCCATTGCCGTTTTCCCCGGGTAAGTATAGGAGCAGCCCAGTAGTGGACTCTTCAATTAAGATTTTGAACCAGTTGAGGAGGCACTTCAAATGAGGGCGTGTATCGGTATTGACCCCACTTTGTGGGTATCATAGGTTCGCACGGCAGTTGGGGGGGGATGATGTAAGGGAGATGGCGGGCTTTTGCACGGAAGGAACTGCCCTTGTTTCCTCGGCTGCTAGACTATACACTGTTGGAGAAGTTGCTGATCCTGGATGTGTGTGTGTGGGGGGATTGGAGATATCTTTGGTTGGTTGGGAGCGAAGGGCTTGACCCTAGTGGAAGAGATCAAGCGGAAGTGGGAGAAAGAGTTGGGGACGGAGATGGGTTGGGGAACTTGGAGTGAAATAATGCGCCAAGTCAACTCAATCTCCTCCTGTGCGAGGGATGAGCCTTTAGTTTAAGGTGGTACAGAGTCCACAAGAGTAGGTTTTGGGAGGCAGTTTGAGAGTTTGTTGGGGATTGCGGGATCAAGATGACACCGGACCCTATGGTGGCGATCGCTGGGGTTTCGGAGGCGCAAGGGCTGAAGGAGGGGAAGGGGGCCGATGCCGTGGCCTTCTCCACTCTGAGTGCCTGCCGATGGATACTTTTGAACTGGAGGTCAGCTCACGTCTTGGGGAATTATACGGGTTTCTTAGGCTGGAGAACATAGAATTTGTCATGAAATGGTTGGAGGAGGGGTTTTATGGTGCGATGGAGGCAGTTTCTGTCCATGTTTGAGGAATTGTATGTTGCGGGGGAGTGGGGGGAGATTAAAAGGGGGGAAAAAATTGAACAAACATGTTTATTTTGTGCTATGTTGATGTGTTTGAGTGCGTTCGGAACCAAATATATATATTAAAAAGATATCCAATAAGTTTAAGTGGCTCCAAATTAGGCTCCTTGCATCACTTCAGACACACCATTTTCTGTGGTGAGTTGAGGTCAAGGTTCTCAAGGCATTTTAATGTTGGCCGAGACAGCTAGATGCTGTTTTCTTGAAGGTAACTGTGGAGCGGTGAATCTTGGAAAGCAGGTTTTGGATTGACGCACTGAATTACAAATCTGCCCTTGCCTGAAGCTGGGTAGCATTTGTGCCTAAATGGCCGTGAGCACCATTAATCTTGCCATTATTTTGGCAACAAATATGGAACATTTCTCTTTCAATAACGAGTGCAAACAGCATCTTTGGTGGTTAAGAAAGAATTAAGAAACTGCTTTGGAGATAGCTGACACTACTTTGGCAGCTCACTACTAGGAAACATCAGTCCAAGTTCACCAGGAGACCAACTTACTGCCTAATGACTTCATTTGAATCTATAAACGGCTGCACTTCAATTTTTAATTTGAACTGGAGGTCAGCAGCACTGCAGGGGGTCGCGGCTTTAATTTAATTAGAAAAAGCTTTGAAATATTTGTCAAGTGCCGTTCGCAACCTTGAGATGTTCCAAAAAGAATTTTAATCAATTAGGTCCTCTTAAAGAGTAGTTACTCTTGTAATGTAGGAAACAAAAAGTTGCTTAGTATACCGCAACCAATTGGTACGCAGAAAGTTTCCACAAATCGTAATCCTTTTGAGGGCAAACTTTTGGAGAGGATACTAGAGAGAACTTTCCTGCTCTTCTTTGAAATGGAGTGGGATCTTGTACATTCACCGAAGAGAACAGACCCTACCACAATTTAACATTTTGTCCACCTCGGACAGTGCAGCACTCCCTCAGTCCTGTACTGGAGTGTCGGGCTAGATTTTGCGGCAAGTCTCTGCAGCGGGATTTGAACCCATAAATTTCTTGGGGACAAAAGCAGCGGCAAGGTAGCAGAGTGGTTAGCACTGTTGTTTCACAGCGCCAGGGTCCCAGGTTCGATTCCCAGCTTGGGGCACTGTCCATGCAGAATCTGCACGTTCTACCGTGTCTGCATGGATTTCCTCCAGGTGCTCCGGTTTCCTCCCACGTCTTGAAATACGTGCTGATCGGTAATTTGGACATTCTGAATTCTCCTTCAGTGTACCCGAACAGGTGCCGGAGTGTGGCGTCTAGGGGATTTTCACAGTAACGTCATTACAGTGTTAATGTAAGCCTTGTGACAATAATAAAGATTATATTATATTACCAAGACCCACAGCTGAGTCAACACAGCAAGGGTGCAGAAACCCCATTCTCTCATTATTGATGAACATATATTAGATATATAGGGTGCGGTAGTTGCTGACTCATTTCTACTTAAACCTCTGCAGTTCCTCAATAGTGTATTGAGTGAAGGTTATAGATGTCAGTCATCCACATTTCAGCATATGTTCATGTCTGCTTTAACATCCAAACAAAATATATAATGCAAAACTCCCACAATGTGCCTAAATTGTCCCATGACCTATGTATCTCTTGTGTCTTTGTGGTGCTACATCCATGGCTCAACATTCATACCATACAGATAGCACAGAGGTAATGATTAAAGGATCGAGGAAGAATCTTACAGAATCTTACAAACTGAGTGGCCAAGTCTGAGGCCATGTTGAGTCCCAAGTCCTCCATGCAGTTCACAATCAGACCAGACAAGGAAGCAAGTAGTTATACTGATTTGAGTCTTTGGGTGGCACGGTGGCACAGTGGTTCACACTGCTGCCTCACAGTTCCAGGGACCCGGGTTCAATTCCAGCCTCAGGTGACTGTGTGGAGTTTGCACTTTCTCACCGTGTCTGCGTAGGTTTCCTGCGGGTGCTCTGGTTTCCTCCCACAGTCCAAAGATGTGCAGGTTAGGTGGATTGGCCATGATAAATTGCCCTTTAGTGTCTAAAAAGATTAGGTCGGATTACTGGGATATGGTGGAGGCGTGGGCTTATGTAGGGTGCTCTTTCCAAGGGCAGGTGCAGGCTTCATGGGCTAAATGGCCTCCTTCTGCACTGTAGGGATTCTATGATTTGTTCCAAGGTATCCTTATCCTATCTCAGAACTGGCTAAGAAAACAGGAACTGATATCAGATTGCAGCAATAACCTCTAGAAACCAAACTGAGCCATGTGGTTCTGATGGCATTTCTTTAAGATCCACCCACAGCGAAAAAGAATAATCTGGGATCCAAATTAAGCAAAAAGTAAGACTGGTTGCTGGGATTGGGAAGTGGAAAACATCTGCAGCATCTCAGCCCAGCAGTGACATGCAAACGTGCTTTCCCCAAGTAGCAGAAATTCGATTCACGTCTCTTTCCACTGATCTCTCATGAATTTATATAAAGTACAGATACATTGAAAATCTCGAATTTTGCAATTGTTGAAATGTTAAGTGAAATTACCCAATTACAATGCATTCTATCATAACCTGTATTATTCTCCCCATTTTGGTAATACTGACAAGACCACAGTCATTGCCCATCTGTTGTTCTCCTTGAGATGGCGATTGGGTGTCCTCTTGAGCTTCCTCAGTCCTTGTAGCGATGACGTTGCCACAATGGCGTCAGGCAAGAAATTCTACATAGATCTAGCAACAATGAAGGAATCCCAGTACATATTCAAGACAAATTGGTGTGAGATTTGGAAAAGATGTTTTCACCATAACATTACCACTCAGTAAGCTTGGTGAGTTGAACTGCACCCTGGAGATTATACATACTGCAAATTGCTTGGTCCTCGATAGTGTTGAGAGCCATTGCAGCTACAGACAGCAGCCAACAGGTGAATCACTTCTTGCAGTGCACCAGCATCTTCCTTTCTTTTGTAGCCAGAGATGGTAGAGCAGGCCCAGACAAGCTTTGAGCCTGTGGCAATTATGAAGGGCTCTCCAGTGGAAGATCAGAGCTATCACTGTGGATGGCCAACAGCTGGTCCTTGAAAGGCATAAATGTTTGCTCAGCCTATGGCCGTTTATTGTCTGAGTTTTTTTGAGCCAGCATGTACAATTTCATCAACATAGATGTAAATAAAGTTGAATAAAATGGAATTTTCAGCGAATAGCCCCACTTTATGATGGGGAAAGATGATCAGTGAAGCAGATGAATATTCTTTGGCTAGGATCCTTGCTCGGCTGAGATCCTGTGGTCGTGATCTTATGTAAGAGTTGTTCCTGTTTATTTCCATTGTTCCCATTTATTTTATTATTTTTGGTCCGTGGACACAAAACCGGAATGTGTCTTTTAAGCACAAAACTCAAGCTGGAGAAGCCTGCTTGAAAGGACATTGTGTTCCCAGGTTTTATGTTTAGATAGGAGAGACCAGACTCTTCAGAACAAGTGGATCTTAGGAACCAGCTTTGGAGAAAGTCGGTTCATTTGGTTAGCTGGCAGTCGGTGGGTTTGCCAGGGGCGATGTTCTGCCTGACAACAGTCCATGATTGGTTCCTGCATGATGCTTTCTGATAGAACTTAGAATCATAGAATCCCTACATTGCAGAAGGAGGCCATTCGGCTCATCGAATCTGCACTGACCCTCGAAAAGAAAACCCCATGTCGGCCCAATCCCGTCCACTATCCCTGCAAGCCCATGTCACCTTTGGACACTGAATGCCTACATTGCAGATGGAGGCCATTCGGCCATCGAGTCTGCACTGACCCACCAAAAGTGCACCCCACATAGGCCCAGTCCTCTACCCTATCCCTGCAACCCCACAACACCTTTGGACACTAAGTGGCAATTTAGCATTGCCAATCCACCTAACCTGCACATTTTTGCACTGTATGAGGAAACCTGCGAAGACATGGTGAGAATGTGCAAACTTGGCATAAGTGTTTAGACCTTGGAAGGACGAGGAACTCTCTCTCTCTCTCTTGCTTGCTGAAGTGAGAGAACAGCTTTACTGTTCTAAAGCCAGTGAGTGCCTGTCCCATCTTTGCTGTAAACCTGAAATGATCTTGAATCTACAGAGAAAGTAGACAACGTTGCCAGAGAAAGTCGTCTCAGGTCTAGAACAAGAACCTGAACTTCAGAAAGACATGAACTGGAAGTCATCCAAGTGCAAAGGTCCTTTATCCTTTATTTTATTAATAGTTTCTTTACTTCTCAATCAGCCGTTCCCCTCTGTGTTGCTTGTCTGTATGTATGTATCATTTTCTGTCAGTTTAATTAGAATAATGTACATCATAAAAGGTTACTTGTATTAAAGTTACAAACCTGGTGACTGCAGTTTATTGGACTCAGCCAGGGACCTCAGGTATTTTAAATAAAATGTAATTTCACCTGTTTTACCACTCCGGGTCAAGGGGGGCTGGAATTGACCATGCACTAGCCCAGAGTGTCATGACGCTTGTTCCACAATGATTGGCCTCGAACAACCACGGCCATCTTCCTGTGTATTAGGTATTATGCAAGTTAATTACTTGTTTTCCTTGTTACTGGAACTCCTTGACGCTATAACTGTCTCAAATGTTGTCTCAGATCTCCAGGACGCTTATATTATCCACTCAAAGCCATGAGACATTGAATAATGATAAAGAAGGGTAACAGCTACTTCAGTGTGGGGAAAAATTAAAAGCAACATTTAAAAAAAAAGCATCCTAAATTGCAGAAGATGATCCTAAAACACTAAACAAAAGTCCTGAAATCCAATATATAAAAAATGCATTTTCGGGCGTAACAGGCGCGGTCGTTAGCACTGCTGCCTCACGACGCCGAGGACCCAGGTTCGATCCCGGCCCCAGGTCACTATCCATGTGGAGTTTGCACATTCTCCCCGTGCTTACGCGGGTCTCACCCTCACAAACCAAAGATGTGCAGGGTAGGTGATTGGCCACGCTAAATTGCCCCTCAATTGGAAAAAAATAATTGGGCACGTTAAATGTTTTTTTTAAATCATTATTTAGTCACTGTGAAGCAATGGCCTTGGTCACAGCCTTTTAAAATTAGGGCTGATTTCATTTGCACATTATTTTTTAAAGTTGTTTGTAGATTGCCATGGCCAGTTTCACACAGAGGAATAGTGCATTAGAGCGTGGAATTTTCAAATTTCTACCATGTAGACAGATAAAAGAGCTACAACTTGCCTTTTTGGTATGGATAGAAGGGAAATGCAAACAGAAGTGATCTCAGCTGTGCTATCCTCTCTAGTCAACCAGTCTGCTAACACTTACGACAATGATTCAGAGATGAGGAATTGCCATTTACGAGGGACACCGAAAGGCCAAGCTGTCTCACTGAAAAGGTGAACGGCTTCAGGAGTGCAGAGGCAACCAGAGAAAATGAAGAAAAAAGAATAAGAAGGCTCTTATCGTCACACAATCTCAGGCAATGGATTAAAAAGATGAAGTTTCATCAACAACCCTTTATCTCTTTAGACAAGTTCTTATTGCAAGGTTAGAATTAATAGAGAAGCTGGGTGGGGACATTCAGAATGAGGCGGGTCAGCGAAGGAGGCATTGTTAGCATTAGAGATGGGCCATAAAGGGGTAAAATCAAGAAACATTTTTTCCAACACAAGGGTCATGGAAACATGGAAACTTTCACCTCCAAAATTCTTCAGATGTCGAACTGAAATTTTCAAGAATGAGATGAGTTTTTGTTTGGCAAGGGGATCAAGAGAATTGAATCAATGGTCGGTAAATAGTGAGGTACATATCAGCCATGATCTAATTGACTGGCACAACGGACTCAAGCAGCTGAATGGCCTACTCCCGTCCTTATGCAAAACAAAGCAGAAAATGTATTGTTAACACAGACCAGACCCCAACCCGTGGCTAGGATACTGGACAGAAAGCCCAATATTTTATTTTAAATCTGTAAGATAGTGAGGAAAATATACCCCTCTCCAGGAGAGATTACAGGAAAATATATGGTACACTGAAACAACTTTATTACTATTGCAGTAATACTACTCAATACAGTGGATACAACAATTACCCCTTAAGCAATATTACTCATTCAGTGGATACAATACCATTAACTGCTATCTTCATTCCCATTTCAACTACAAGAAAAATACACATCTTAGCTCTCAATCTACTGTAACTACCAATGCACATAGGAATTTTGCTTTTCAGAGATATTCTTTGAGAAAGAGAGATCTCTTGATACTGTTTTAATTAAAAGATCTGACTCCTGCCAGACCCATGCAGAAAGTCTGGCTGTATTTCTTCAGTAGATGTTTCTCAGCTTGTTTCAGATCCCCCTTGTTCACAGACAAGTCTGCACTGCTTTAAAGACTGTTCATCTCTTTTAACTGAACTGCAGTGAGAGTAAACGGTTTGCCTTCTGGACACAGCTTCATTCAGATCCAAACTGAACTGCTTTCTCAAGATGCCAGATGCCTTAGCCCAACCCAGCAACCTATCTTACAAAGCTGAAATCTAATTAACTCCACAGGATTAATTAAATCAAAATTCCATTAGTCTAATGTTACGGATGCCTGGTCAGCCCTAAACAATGGTTAAGATACTGAACCGGACATATAATGTTAAGTCTTAAGACTGTGCAGAAAAGATATATTTGTGATAACATAAGAAAATAGGCTTTGTTATTTTAGAAACATAACTTTATTAAAACAAAAAAGAAAACAATATTTAAACTTTCAAACCTAACAGTTCCAACACTATCAAATTATATGCAGTTTCTTAACTTTAATGCACAAGATCCCATAAACAACACTTAGCATTAAAATACAGCATTTGTTCCACTTACACACCCACGCAAAAGCAGCAGTTTCATCTAGGAAGCAAACTTTCTTCTGTTAGGACATCTCTTTCAGAATTCTTCTTCAAAGCTTTCTCTGTGTGTGGCAGTTTCCATGACCTGTCCCATGGCTGCTTATATCTTTAAGCGAGCAAGCTTCATGACCTGACTGGCTGCTGTCCACAGCCTTCTGCTTCCAGGGTTCCTGTCTTCTTGGTTGCCCATCTGCTTCTGCCTTTGTTCCCAAAAGGATTTCTCTTTCGCTAAGCTCCACCTAGCCCTTCAAACAAAGCTTCTCCCCCGAGGTGGTCAAACTTGAATCTATTCCGTCCCTGGGTCACGCATGAGGAACAGCACTTTTATTTTGAGTCGCCTGAGGACGCGCTGGACTTCGCGAAAAGGAAAGGACTGGTGGTGGACTGAGAACTTTTGAACTTTGCTGCAACGTTCATGGTTTTTTTTGTTTGTTTTCCTGTTCTTTTCAAAAAAAGTTTCACGTTTTTCGTTTTGTGGAAGCTGTTTGTAAAGCCTTTTGCATTGATTTGGGACCAGCGGTAGAGCTGAGTGAGTTAAGGTTTTCATTTGCACTGTTGGGGGTTGGAGGTGTGCTTGTTTAGATCTTGGGTGTTTTTCTGTCGGGCAATTGTGTGGGGATTGGTTGATGTTGGAGTATGTTTGTATGACCGGGGGTGGGGGGGGGGTGGGGTTGGGGGAGGGAACAATAGGTGAGAGACTCTCCGAGGCCAGAGATGGGGGCCACCAAGCTGGCTGGGCGGACCAGCTCACGGAAGCGCAGTGGGGGGGGGGAGGGGGGGGGGCGGTGCATATGTTCGGTTTATTAAAGGGGTTGGGTTACAGAGTGTTGTTACTAGGCGAGGGAGGGGGGATAAATGTTCTGCTGACGAGGGAGGGACTTGGTCGAAGGGACAGAGAGGAGGTTGGGGGCGGAGGCAGCCTGGGGGCGGACCGGTGAAGGCGCACAGCATGGGCTGGAGGCGGGCCCAAAAAAGGGGATGGCTGATCGGCGAAGGGGGGAGGCAATGAGCCCCCCAACGAGTCTGATCACCTGGAATGTTCGAGGGTTAAATGGGCCGGTCAAGAAGGCAAGTGTGTTCGTGCATCTTAGGGGACTGAAGGCCGACGTGGTTATGTTGCAGGAGACGCGCCTTAGAGTAACTGACCAGATGAGATTGTGGAAAGGCTGGGCAGTCAGGTCTTTCACTCGGGACTAGACTCAAAAACTAGAGGGGGTCACGATCCTGATCAATAAGTGGGTGGTGTTCGAGGGGGGTAGAATAGTTTTGGATGTGGGAGGCCGGTACATTATGGTCAGTGGGAAACTGGAGGGGGTGCAGGTGGTATTAGTAAATGTGTATGCGCCAAATTGGGATGATGTGCATTTTATAAAGAGGATGCTGGGGGAGAAAACCGGGGTCCACATACCGGACCGGGACTCGCACAGGTTGGTCATGGGAGGGCACTTCAACAGTTATTGACCCTGGCTTGGACCGGTCAAGCTCAAAAACGGGCAGGGTGCCAGCAATGGCAAAGGAACTAAAAAGGTTCATGGAGCAGATGGGGTGGGGTGGATCCATGGAGATTTGGGCAGTCGAAGGTGAAGGAGTTCTCCTTCTACTGTTATGGGCGAGGTGTTTTCAGAACCTCAAAATGTATCATGGAGTTCAACCAACCTGGATTTGTTGCTTTTCCGAGCACGCGGCTTGTTCCGCAGGTGTGATATTACAATTATGGACACGTGGTTTTTAAACACAAAACAATTGTTTATTCTATGAGCTCAACTTTACCTTTTAAATAAACATTGGATCCCTTAACACCCCTTACTTCAAAGATAACCCTGAAAATAATACACCACTAAGTAATCCCTCAAAATGTTCCTTCAAACATCCAAAAGGCTTCAAAACCTTCAAAACAGTAATACAACAGTCATAGTTAATATATATTTTCTGTTTTATGGCAGAGATACATATGCTTGGTTGACTTCAGCTCCAGCACCTTGCTTTCTTCCTGCAGCTCTCTGGAAACACACAGACACACCCAAGCTGCTTTTTCAAACTGGCTTTCTCCCTTCAAGCAACTCCCAGCAAACCAGAACTTCTCGAGCTGCTGTCTCAAACTGGCTTTCTCCTTTTAATCAGCTCACAGCAAAACAGCCAGACACTTTTAAACTGCTCTCAGCAAAACCAGCCAGGCACTTTCCAAACTGAAACTTCAAAATGGCTGAACTGAGCTGAGCTCCATCAACTCTGTGACATCACTGTTTTCTTAAAGGTACATTGCTTAAACATCCAGTTCTTAAAGGTACCCTCACATGACACCTCCCCCCAAGAAAAAAAAACAAACCATCAACTTCAAGATGGTTTCATTTTTCACTTTTGCACCATCCACTAAGAAATGTACACAGCAAATTTCATTTTCGTTGTTAAAAAAACCCACATGCAAACAGGTATAGTGGAGGGTCTGAAGGCCATGCAGTCGGGTAAAGCCCCGGGGCCAGACAGGTACCCAATGGAGTTTTATAAAAGGTTCTCTGGGATATTGGGGCCGGTGTTAATGAGGATATTCAATGAGGCAATGAAAGAGGGTTGCTGCCCCCAACGATGTCACAGGCCACGATTTCGCTGATTCTGAGGTGGGACAAGAACCCGGAGCTGTGTGGGTCCTACAGGCCGATATCCCTGTTGAATGTAGATGCCAAATTGCTGGCCACACCTTTGTCCTCCAGGATTGAGGATTGTGTTCCGGACGTTATTGGGGAGGACCAGACAGGGTTTGTTAAGGGTAGGCAGTTGGTGGCCTATGTAAGAAGGTTGTTAATCATGATGCCCCCTGGAAGGTAGGGAAGGGGAGGTAGTGATCACAATGGATGCAGAAAAGGCTTTTGATCGGGTAGAATGGAATTATCTGTGGGAGGTACTGGGACGGTTCGGATTCGGGCGGGGCTTTATTGACTGGGTCAGGTTGCTGTATCAGGCTCCTGTGGCAAGCGTACGGACGATTAGGACAACATCGGACTATTTTAGACTGCACCGGGGGACGAGACAGGGATGCCCCCTCTCCCCACCGTTGTTCGCACTAGCTATAGAGCCGTTGGCAATTGCTCTGAGAGTCTCAAGGGGCTGGTCCGGGTGTGGTGGAGCAGAGTCTCGCTTTCTGCAGACGACCTGCTTCTGCATGTATCGGGCCTAAGAGAAGGGATGGAAGAAATCATGAGGATTCCAGGGGAATTTGGCCGGTTTTTGCGGTATAAGCTAAATATGGGGAAAAGTGAGATGTTTGCGCTCCAGGCGAGGGGACAGGAGAGGCGACTGGGGGAGCTGCCATTTAGATTAGTAGGGGGAAGCTTTAGGTACCTAGGTATTCAAGTGTCGCGGGAATGGGACCGGCTGCATAAATTAAATCTGGCCCGACGAGTAGACCAAATAGAACATAGAACGATACAGCGCAGTACAGGCCCTTCGGCCCACGATGTTGCACCGAAACAAAAGCCATCTAACCTACACTATGCCATTATCATCCATATGCTTATCCAATAAACTTTTAAATGCCCTCAATGTTGGCGAGTTCACTACTGTTGCAGGTAGGGCATTCCACGGCCTCACCACTCTTTGCGTAAAGAACCTACCTCTGACCTCTGTCCTATATCTATTACCCCTCAGTTTAAAGCTATGTCCCCTCATGCTAGCCATTTCCATCCGCGGGAGAAGGCTCTCACTGTCCACCCTATCTAACCCCCTGATCATTTTGTATGCCTCTATTAAGTCTCCTCTTAACCTTCTTCTCTCTAACGAAAACAACCTCAAGTCCATCAGCCTTTCCTCATAAGATTTTCCCTCCATACCAGGCAACATCCTGGTAAATCTCCTCCGCACCCGCTCCAAAGCTTCCACGTCCTTCCTATAATGCGGTGACCAGAACTGTACGCAATACTCCAAATGCGGCCGTACCAGAGTTTTGTACAGCTGCAACATGACCTCATGACTCCGGAACTCAATCCCTCTACCAATAAAGGCCAACACTCCATAGGCCTTCTTCACAACCCTATCAACCTGGGTGGCAACTTTCAGGGATCTATGTACATGGACACCTAGATCCCTCTGCTCATCCACACTTCCAAGAACTTTACCATTAGCCAAATATTCCGCATTCCTGTTATTCCTTCCAAAGTGAATCACCTCACACTTCTCTACATTAAACTCCATTTGCCACCTCTCAGCCCAGCTCTGCAGCTTATCTATGTCCCTCTGTAACCTGCTACATCCTTCCGCACTGTCGACAACACCACCGACTTTAGTGTCGTCTGCAAATTTACTCACCCACCCTTCTGCGCCCTCCTCTAGGTCGTTGATAAAAATGACAAACAGCAACAGCCCCAGTACAGATCCTTGTGGTACACCACTTGTAACTGAACTCCATTCTGAACATTTCCCATCAACCACCACCCTCTGTCTTCTTTCAGCTAGCCAATTTCTGATCCACATCTCTAAATCACCCTCAATCCCCAGCCTCCGTATTTTCTGCAATAGCCTACCGTGGGGAACCTTATCAAACGCTTTACTGAAATCCATATACACCACATCAACTGCTCTACCCTCGTCTACCTGTTCAGTCACCTTCTCAAAGAACTCGATAAGGTTTGCGAGGCATGACCTACCCTTCACAAAGCCATGCTGACTATCCCTGATCATATTATTCCTATCTAATGATTATAAATCTTGTCTCTTATAATCCCCTCCAAGACTTTACCCACAACAGACGTGAGGCTCACCAGTCTATAGTTGCCGGGGTTGTCTCTACTCCCCTTTTTGAACAAAGGGACCACATTTGCTATCCTCCAGTCCTTTGGCACTATTCCTGTAGCCAATGATGACATAAAAATCAAAGCCAAAGGCCCAGCAATCTCTTCCCTAGCTTCCCAGAGAATCCTAGGATAAATCCCGTCAGGCCCCGGGGACTTATTTATTTTCAGCCTGTCCAGAATTGCCAACACCTCTTCCCTACGTACCTCAATGCCATCTATTCTAATAGCCTGGGTCTCAGCATTCTCCTCCACAACATTATCTTTTTCCTGAGTGAATACTAACGAAAAATATTCATTTAGTATCTCGCCTATCTCTTCAGACTCCACACACAACTTCCCATCCCTGTCCTTGACTGGCCCTACTCTTACCCTAGTCATTCTTTTATTCCTGACATACCTATAGAAAGCTTTTGGGTTTTCCTTGATCCTACCTGCGAAATACTACTCATGTCCCCTCCTTGCTCGTCTTAGCTCTCTCTTTAGATCCTTCCTCGCTACCTTGTAACTATCAATCGCCCCAACTGAAACTTCACACCTCATCTTCACATCGGCCTCCTTCTTCCTCTTAACAAGAGATTCCACTTCTTTGGTAAACCACGGTTCCCTCGCTCGACGCCTTCCTCCCTGCCTGACCGGTATGTACTTATCAAGAACACGCAGTAGCTGTTCCTTGAACAAGCTCCACTTATCCAGTGTGCCCAACACTTGCAGCCTACTTCTCCAACCTATCCCCCCCAAGTCATGTCTAATGGCATCATAATTGCCCTTCCCCCAGCTATAACTCTTGCCCTGCGGTGTATACTTATTCCTTTCCATCACTAACGTAAACGTCACCGAATTGTGGTCACTGTCCCCAAAGTGCTCTCCTACCTCCAAATCCAACACCTGGCCTGGTTCATTACCCAAAACCAAATCCAAAGTGGCCTCGCCTCTTGTTGGCCTGTCAACATATTGTGTCAGGAAACCCTCCTGCACACATTGTACAAAAAAACGACCCATCTAATGTACTCGAACTATATCTTTTCCAGTCAATATTTGGAAAGTTAAAGTCTCCCATAATAACTACCCTGTTACTTTCGCTCTTATCCAGAATCATCTTCGCCATCCTTTCCTCTACATCCCTAGAACTATTTGGAGGCCTATAGAAAACTCCCAACAGGGTGACCTCTCCTTTCCTGTTTCTAACCTCAGCCCATACTACCTCGGAAGAAGAGTCCCCATCTAGCATCCTCTCCGCCACCGTAATACTGCTCTTGACTAGCAGCGCCACACCTCCCCCTCTTTTGCCTCCTTCTCTGAGCTTACAAAACACCTAAACCCCGGAACCTGCAACATCCATTCCAGTCCCTGCTCTATCCATGTCTCCGAAATGGCCACAACATCGAAGTCCCAGGTACTAACCCATGCTGCCAGTTCCCCTACCTTATTTCGTATACTCCTGGCATTGAAGTAGACACACTTCAAACCACCTACCTGAACACTGGCCCCCTCCTGCAAAGTCAAATCTGTGCTCCTGACCGCTATACTCTCATTCTCCCGTACCCTAAAACTACAATCCAGGTTCCCATGCCCCTGCTGCATTAGTTTAAACCCCCCCAAAGAGCACTAACAAATCTCCCCCCCAGGATATTTGTGCCCCTCAGGTTCAGATGTAGACCATCCTGTCTGAAGAGGTCCCACCTTCCCCAGAAAGAGCCCCAGTTATCCAGAAATCTGAATCCCTCCCGCCTGCACCATCCCTGTAGCCACGTGTTTAATTGCTCTCTCTCCCTATTCCTCATCTCATTATCACGTGGCACGGGCAACAACCCAGAGATAACAACTCTGTTTGTTCTCGTTCTGAGCTTCCATCCTAGCTCCCTGAAAGCCTGCCTGACATCCTTGTCCCCTTTCCTACCTATGTCGTTAGTGCCAATGTGGACCACGACTTGGGGCTGCTCCCCCTCCCCCTTAAGGACCCGGAAAACACGATCCGTGACATCACGTACCCTTGCACCTGGGAGGCAACATACCAAACGTGAGTCTCTCTCGCTCCCACAAAATCTCCTATCTGTGCCCCTGACTATCGAGTCCCCAATTACTAATGCTCTGCTCCTCTCCCCCCTTCCCTTCTGAGCAACAGGGACAGACTCCGTGCCAGAGGCCCGTACCCCATGGCTTACCCCTGGTAAGTCCCCCCCCCCCCCCCCCCACAAGTATCCAAAGCGATATACTTGTTACTCAGGGGAACGACCGCAGGGGATCCCTGCACTGACTGCTTCTTCCCAGTCCCTCTTACAGTTACCCATCTATTTCCAATCTTTGGTGTAACTAATTCCCTGAAGCTGCTATCTATGCCTCTGCCTCCCGAATGATCCGAAGTTCATCCAACTCCAGCTCCAGTTCCCTAACTCGGTCTTGGAGGAGCTGGAGATGGCTGCACTTCCTGCAGGTAAAATCAGCAGGGACACTAACGGCATCCCTCACCTCAAACATCCTGCAGGAGGAACATTGCACTCCCTTCCCTACCATCCCTCTAACTTCCAACCAAGATCTGGCTAATCAGTAAATTTTATTAAAAAAAAGAAAAAATAATAATATAATATGGCACTTACCTTACACCAATGGATCTTATTATTAGGTTAGAGGAGGATGACTTTCGGAGATAGGACACGCTTCTATTGTCACTGGTTGGGAGGGTGCAGACGGTGAAGATGACAGTCCTCCCGAGATTCCCGTTTGTATTTCAGTGTCTCCCCATCTTTATTCCGCGGTGCTTTTTTAAACGGGTCAACAAAGTGATCACTGGCTTCGTTTGGGCGGGCAAGACCCCGCGAGTAAGGAAGGTAATGCTTGAGCAGAGTCGGGGAGAGGGCGGGCTGGCGCTGCCAAATTTTAGTAACTATTACTGGGCGGCGAATATAGCCATGATCAGGAAGTGGGTGGTGGGGGAGGGGTCGGCATGGGAGCATATGGAGGCGGCTTCATGCACGAGTCTGGGGACATTGGCAACCGCGCCTCTACCGTTCCCACCGGCACGGTGCTCCACCAGCCCCGTGGTGGTGGCGGCCATGAGAGTCTGGGGGAATGGAGGAGACATGTGGGAGCAGAGGGAGCATCGGTCTGGTCCGCAATCTGTAATAATCACCAGTTTGCCCCGGGAAGTATTGATGGGGGGGGGGTTCCGGATGTGGCGGAGAGCAGGGATTGAGAGGATGGGGGATGTGTTTATAGAGGGGAGCTTTCCGAGTATGAGGGCGCTGGAGGAGAAGTTTGGGTTGGCGAGGGGAAGCAAATTCAGGTATCTGCAGGTGCGGGACTTCCTACGTAAACAGGTGTCAACCTTCCCACTCTTACCGCTAAGGGGGATTCAGGACAGGGTAGTTTCCAGAGGGTGGGTAGGAGAAGGGTGCGTCTCTGACATTTACAAGGAACCTATGGGGTCAGAGGAGAAGTCGACCGAGGAGCTAAAGCGCAAGTGCGAGGAGGAGCTGGGAGGAGAGATAGAGGATGGTCTATAGGCGGACGCGTTGAGTAGAGTCAACGCGTCCGCAACATGTGCCAGGCTCAGCCTGATACAATTCAAGGTCGTGCATCGAGCTCACATGACAGTAGCCCGGATGAGCAGATTCTTTGGGGTGGAAGACAGGTGTGCAAAATGTGGGGGAGGATCAGCGAACCATGTCCACATGTTCTGGACATGTCCGAAGCTTAGGTGATTTTGGCAGGGGTTTGCAGATGTCATGTCCACTGTGTTAAAAACAAGGGTGGCACTGAGTCCAGAGATGGCGATTTTCAGGGTGTCGGAAGACCCGGAAATCCAGAAGGAGAAAGAGGCAGACGTTCTAGCCTTTGCTTCCCTGGTAGCCCGGTGACGAATGCCATTAGCTTGGAGGAACTCAAAGCCCCCGAAGTCAGAGACCTGACTATCGGACATGGCTAACTTTCTCTGTTTGGAGAAAATCAAGTTTGCCTTGAGAGGGTCACTGTTAGGGTTCGCCCGGAGGTGGCAACCGTTCGTCGACATCTTCGTGAAAAATTAATCGTCAGCAGAAGGTGGGGGGGGGGGGGGGGTGTTGGTTAGTTTAGCTTAGAGTAGGGGGTTAAATAAAGGTGGCACCTGTAAGAAAGGGAGACAGCTTTTGCACTATGTTCATAGTTTCATGTAATTGTGTATTTTGTGACAAAATGAAAATCACTTATTGTCACAAGTAGGCTTCAATGAAGTTACTGTGAAAAGCCCCTAGTCGCCACATTCCGGCGCCTGTTCAGGGAGGCTGTTACGGGAATTGAACCGTGCTGCTGGCCTGCCTTGGTCTGCTTTCAAAGCCAGCGATTTAGCTCTGTGCTAAATAGGTTGTTGTTGTAGCAATACCAAAAATACCTCAAGAAAATGTTTGACTTATTCTTATAAGGGGGTGGCAAATTATCTAGGACGTCCCATTGTTTAAGAGGGGCGGTGGGAACGTCTTCGCCCTGTGGGATTAATGGATATATTCGGGTGGCGTTCCTGCTGGGAAGCCAACAACTCGCGTAACTTACTTCTTTATCGGAACAGGGTCTTTTATCATTGACATATGTATTCAAAATTTGGCACACCCAATCTTCGTCCGAACCGTATTTCGGCCAAAAGACTGAGGGTTTACAGATTTTATCCATATGAAGCAACAAAATTTTATCATTGTTTTCCTGTCCTTATTTTTTTGTACAACTCTCAAAATCCAAATTCACTAACATCCGACTCAATGGACTTTCTGGTGGGATATTCTTATCGCCGCCGTCTCCTTGTTTCGAGTTTTTACTTCCCATTGTAATGTAATCAACTTTCATTTATTTCTAAGTAAAGTGTCTAGTTATGACTGGTCCGTCAAAACAATCACAATTTTGAAAGTACTTATATCATCAATCCACCCATACACTTATACGGATGTCTAGATATAAACTCCAGAATCCTTATATCATCAATCCGCCCATACGCTTATACGGATGTCTAGATATAAACTCCAGATTCCTTATATCATCAATCCGCCCATACGCTTATACGGATGTCTAGATACAAACCCAAGTCAACAAGGTAATACTTAAAAGTCATTTTTCTTACCTTGCTCCGTGCACAGAGTTGCCTGACTTTCACTTCCACGGCGTGCCTGCCACTATAATCCGTTATGTGCTTCTTCAGAATGACTACCATAGGAACGTGTTCAGTTGACCGTGGGTAACTACTCAAGACGAAGTACGAGACCGTTTAAATAACGGGACGCGTCTTCTCGGTTCCTCTTGGGCCGCCTCCCTCGATCAATGAAGACTATTCCGGACGAGCCCCCAATTGTGAGAAACACCGCTCACTTGATAATAATTTGCACTTAGTCAAATTCTGAAGAAGTATTTTATTCAATCGATCTTGCAAGAACGGGTGCCGCTTGCCAACAGTAGCAGACACACAGAATTAACACAGCATGGTTTTTTATATACAATCTCTGAGAAATACACCCCACTCTCTGCCCCGATGGCAGTTTCCTTATCAGTAATTCCTTATTTGGACTTGTTATGTTCACTTTGGCTTCCCCCTTGCTTCGCCTAGCAGTGGTTTCTGTTAGCTCCTGGTACACCTTTGAACCGTCAATTAAAAATGATGTAGGATGAGGCCCCCCCCCCCCCCGTCTGCACCTGCATCCTGTTATTGTAGATCCTGTTCATTCCCAAAGGTCAGTCACGTTCACAGTTACAACAACTTGGGCCCTGCAGCTTACACAAAACTCCACTTGACATCTTATTTCCCATCAAGCACTATTGTTGACATCTTCTTTGTTAACCAGAGTTTATTCATGTAAAAGCAACATGTAAAAACAACATAAATTGCTCATTTCTCACATATTCTTGTTATTTGGCTGATAGCCCATTCCCGTTTACACAAAAGGTCAAAGCTGTGCCACCATATGCAACCTTCCATTGATAGACCACAAGGTCATCAGACTCTATTAATAGGGCAATGGCTGGTCATGCAGGAATGTCCCAAAAGATAATGAGTCTTTGGTGAATCACATTATGTATTCCCTAAGAAGTTTAAGTCTGAATGGGAGCATGTGACTCAGCCAGATATGGGTGCCCTCCCTTTGGATTCGAGATAACAGCATTTTCCTTCAATCTGTTTAAATCTTTATATTGTCTGCTTCATTTTTGGACCACATTTCTGAACACAAATTTCTAATATCTCCCTATCAAGAGACCAAGCTTTTTGCTATTGTTTAATTGCACCCCTGGCTCCTAACCTTTCAAACCAATACTCTTTTAAAACATGATTACGGCAGTCTCACACACTAACCCAGGCTTTTAACCCTTACTGCACCAAAAACCTGCAACACAACACTGAAATTTCTACATTCATCAAAATTACTCATGTCGAATAAGCACAAAACTATCTACACTCGGCTATTTCACCACAATCCACAAAACTTTAATGTATTTGGCACTGAAATCATCCTGTGTAACTTCACAAAAGCATAATTCATAATGGATTGCCTTTCAACATCAAGTACTCATGCAATGAAAAAGCCAACTCTACCGTGGTAACTAGCATACAACAGATAACAAACTCAACAAAACTGACATTTAAGAAGAAAAACAAAAAATGCTGGAACGGCAGTTAATCTCTGGCACAAAATAACAGCATGATGCATCACCACCCATCAGGAGATATTGCCAAAATTCCCCACAATCATTTGATTAATATTCCTTACAACAATCCTGCATTTTATATACTATCTGTTAGTTACTCTGCTGTGCTGTCATCACTGAGACAAGCCTATCTGTTCTGCCTGCTCTTCCTTGCTGGCCTACCAACTCCCCAGTCGTTCTTACTTCCCCTCCCACCCATCAGTTAACTTTCACCCTGGTCTTGATTGTCACAATCCTTCCTCAATGCTGCTTCAATTGGTCCCCCACCCTCGAAAACTGCTTGACCACACAAAGTCAATTCATTATGTGCAGCAAGCACACACCATAAAACTAAGTAAAACATTTTGCTTCACTGTGCATTTTGTTTTCAAACTTGAGACAATTTTTTGAAATTAAAAATACTCATCTAAACTTGTCACATTGTAATTAAACCCTCCCTCCCCAGTGGCACTGTTTTAGTGGCAGAGGTCTTTCAGTAAGTGAGGTATTTCCATGCGCGTGATTTCTTTCACATGTTGCTAAAGGTCACGGCACAGCTGTGCAGCCCAAACTATGCTGTGAAAGGACATGAAACAGGTTATATCTAGGGACAGAAATATTAATAAGATACAGTGAAGCGCATCATGCTGCAAGGGGAAATTGTTGGAGGGACTGGAATAGGAGCAAGTTTTTTCCCACTACTTCATAGAAACCCGAAAGTGCAGGAGGCCTTTCGGCCCATCGGGTCTGCACCTGCCCTCTGAAAGAGAACTTCACACAAGCTCACTCCCCATCATATCCCATTAACCACTTAATCTAACCTACACATCTTTTTTGAACACGGGGGCAATTGAGCAAGGCCAATCCCACCTAACCTGCACATTTTTGGACTGTGGAAGGAAACCGGAGCACTCGAAGGAAACCCGCGCAGATACGGAGAGAATGTGCAAACTCCACCCAGATAGTGACCCTGGTGCTATGAGGCAGCAGTGCTAACCACTGTGCCACCATGCCGCCCCTAAGTTACTGCTTAACTTATTATTTGTTCATGCAATAAATGTTAACTTGCTGCATACAAGTTGGAAGAGTAAACAAAGCTATTATAAATCCAAGCTTTTTCTTGCATTTTGGGGGCTTAAAAGGAAGCAGAGTGGCTGAGATAAACTTCTCAGTTAGTGGTGAAAGTGTCCTCAGATGTCTCTCTTGGAGCGACATGCTTTGCGGTTAAGTGCTATATAAACATACGAATTAAGAGCGGAAATGGGCCTTTCTGTCCCTCAAGCCTGCTTTGTCATCTGATAAGATCGTAGCTGAACTGATTATGGCTTCTACTTTCCTGTCTACCCCCAAACCTTTTGACCCCCATGTTAGTTAAGAATCTATCTAATTTGGCCTTAGAAAACACTTAATGACCCAGCCTCCACTGATCTCTCAGGAAGAGAATTCCATAGACGAACGACCCTCTGAATTTATAAAAATGTCACCTGTCTTAAATGAAAGAGACGCCTTATTTTAAAATTGTGTCCCTAAGTTCTAGTCTTTTCCACAAGGGGAAATATCTTTCCAGCATCCACCCTAAGCCCCAGTAGGATCTTCTGTGTTTCAGTAAGTTCACCAACTCATTCTTCTGAACTCCAAAATGGATACAGGTCCAACCAGTCCAAACTTTCCTCATAAAACAACCACTTCATCCCAAGAATCAATTGTGAACCTTCTCTGCACTACTTCTAATGCAGTATGTCCTTTCTTAAATAAGCAGACCAAAATTGTACACAGAACTCTATAGGTGGCATCACAAACACCCTGTACAACTGTAGCAACACTTCCCGACTTCCATTTTCTATTCCCTTTGCAATAAATGACAACATTCCAATGCCTTCCGGATCATTTTCTGTACCTGCATACGAACATTTTGTGATTCATGTACCAAGATACCTCGATCCCTTTGGATATCAGAGTTCTGCATTCTCTATAATTTAAATAATGTTTTTCCATTTTTCCTGCCAAAGTAGACAAGTCACATTTTCCTGCATGATGTTCCATCTGCCACATTTTTGCCCACTCACTTATCTATCTTTGCTGACTCCTTATGTCCTCTTCACAATTTAATTCTCCTACCTATCTTTGTGTCATCAGCAAGCTGCGCAACCGTACATTTGATCCCTTCATCCAAATCATTGAAATAGATTGTAAATAATTGAAGCACTAGTACTGATCCCTGTGGCACTTCACTCATTATAGTTTTCTGAAAATGACATCTACGCCCACTCTCTGCATCCTATTAGCTATCCAATCCTCTATCCATGATTATATGTCAAGCCCACATCATGATTTCTTATTTTGTGCAGCAACCTTTGACATGATGCCTTGTCAAAAAGGGGGCATGTCCCGCCTGCAATGCTGCAATGCCGTTCTTCGAGGGATGCTACATTCTGCATTTCTAGAGAAGTCACTCAGGTAACCCAGGAAGAAACGCAGTGCAGTAATGTGGCAGGAAAGATTCTAGTGGAATAGCACTCCAACGATGTTTGCTGCTTCGCAGAATATCTGAGCCATCAAACAGCACACCAAGAAAACAATTTTACTGTAAAGGTACTTAACAATATTTAATCAACTTGTAACTCCACATAGGCACCACCGCAACCAGCACAGGGTTGAGCAGGCAGCTCCTTCTGGGATAAGAATATTTCAGCATTTCCCAATAAAGCAGTAAAATAAGGACTGTTCTTGAAATTATGAACAAAAGTCAAACACCAAATCGAGCATGACATAAATTACATTTTTGGCTATTTATATATTTCAAATAAATTAATGTTGATGTGACGAAATGTACTGAAATATACTCAGTTGCTTCATACAGTACCACATGAAGGAATCCAACATCTAAATACATTAAAGCTACTACTCTCGACTGACAGTCAGGCAGCAAGCTTGAATCAAGTAAGGGTTGAGAAACTTTGCATTCCACTCAAAGCAGACAATTATGGGACTGGCAGAGCTCCTTAATGAAGTTCACTCAAAGCAGCCTTTCATGATTAAACACAAAGACGTGTATGGGTGATTGGCTTACATCATGAGCTGTGCACCCCTTGGTTTTTACTTCTACCGGTTTCTTTACAAAAGAGGAATCTATTGCATATTCTATGTGCCTCCATTGAGAGTTGATGGTCATGACATTAACTCCTGACATCACCCTCTGTCCTTGCCATGAACCGAATACCAGTTGAGCATCCGTTATCCAAAACTCCGAAAACCCAGAAATTCTAAATACGCACTTCTTTGTGAGCACTGCCGTGACTTCACGAATGGGAAATCCCCTTCTGTGATCTCATAGTTCTCCAAACGTCTGTGTAATGACGTTGTGAAGGACTGTAAGGAGTTAATCCTCATTACCATCTCAGATTGCTGTACCACAGACCAATAAACCAAGTCAAAGCACTGCTCTGGAAAGGAAAACCCGAGCCTCTAAGTTTCAAATCAGTTGTGGTTGCAGTCACTTGATCTGCTTTCGATAAAATTTCTGCAAAGTTACATCAAGCAACACTGCTAAACATCTAATTTTATAATCTACAGCACTCCTCTTTGACCAGCTGCTCTTCATGGTATTACATTCCTTCAATCCAGACACTGTTCAATAGATTGTCACTCTCGGACTTCGCCTTATAACCTTCACATCTGCTCCGAACCAATATTTACAAAGCTTGAATCAATTAACATAATTGTTGCTTCTGATGGGAGCCTGTTCCTCAAACGGATTGCTCTTGCCTTGTTTTGCATTGGTATCCTCTCGTGAGAAACTCAAGTGCAACTTCAAGATCATATCTGATATCTGTATTATCCATTTCCTTCAGGTTTTTGATTACGTCGGTAATGATGCTTCTCATTTTCTTTTTTCCGATAAGTGCCATTGTGTGTCTCTTGTGCCGAAATTCCACTCACAAAGTGAGATAATTGCTTTATAATCACTACTTCTACCTGTTCTCTTTGTAACTATAATTCAATATTCATCACCATGGTGTTTTGATAGTTCGTTGCTGAATATAAAGTTCGGCCAATTTATCATTCGAGGCTTCAGGGGTTCACATGACTGAAATTTCATTCCTTCAAGTCAGACCACGTCCTTTCACAAAATGTAAAATAATTAGGATTACAGCAGCAAGCAGCTTTGCTATCAAGTTGCTGGTATTTCACTGACCCAATCAGGTTGCTGAAACATTTTTATTTTTTGAATGTATCATTTTGGCATTGAAAATTCAAACAGCCAGCACAGCTGCAAGGGTTTCAGGTAACCCAACTAGGGAGACTGCCAAAATGATAGCGAGTGGGTTGTGAGATTGTGATAGTTTATGGTGCTGGACTAGCCATCCAGGAACTGACCTTAAATCGCAACATGACAAAATGTAACAACTGAATTCATGGGAACAGGAATGGACCATTTGGCCCCATGAGCTTGTTATGCCACCTAACTCCATTTCTCACATCCTCTGATAACTTTGGATAACAAAAAAAATCAATCGATCTCACTTTTTAAATTAACAATCGATCTAACATCAATTGCAGTTTGCGAAGTGAATTCAGAACTTCTGCCACCCTTTGTGTGAAGAAGTGCTTCCTAATTGCACTCATAAAAGATCTGGCTCTTATTTTTTCACTATGCCCACTGAGGCTAATACCTCTCAACCAGCAACAATTGCTTCTCTTATCTACCCTACCTGTTCCCTTTAATAGCTTGAAAGATTGATCAATCACCCTTAACTGTCTGAAATCTTAGCTTATTTAATCTCTATTCATAACTTATCCCTTGGCGTTCAAGTGCCGTTCTGGCAAATCTACGCTGCACTCCATCATATATCAATATATCATTCCTAAACTCTGGTGCCCAAAAACGTTCACAGTACTCCAGTGATCCTAGCTGAAGGATGACTTGCTGGAACCCAAACTGAGCATCAATGCGCAGGCAATTGCTGAGTAGCATTGATAGCATGTCAATGATACCTTCCATCATTTTGCTGATACATATACATAGATACGTACATAGAAGATAGGAGCAGGAGGAGGCTATTTGGCCCTTCGAGTCTACTCCGCCATTCATCACGATCGTGGCTGATCATCCAACTCAATAGCCTAATTCTGCTTTCTCCCCATAGCCTTTGATCCCATTCCCCCCAAATGCTATATCTAGCCGCCTTTTAAATATATTCAAAGTTTTAGCATCAACTACTTCCTGTGGTAATGAATTCCACAGGCTCACCACTCTTTGTGTGAAGAAATGTCTCCTTATATCTGCTCGAAATGGTTTACCCTGAATCCTCAGACTGTGACCCCTGGTTCTGGACACACCCACCATTGGTAACATCTTCCATGCATCTACCCTGTCTAGACCTGTTAAAATTTTATAAGTCTGATTGAGAGGAGGATGTCAAGGCAAGACTGGCCAGATTGGATTGTTTGCATTTTGTACACAGAACATACCAGGGCAATTTTCCACAGGTAGATGCCAGAGTTGCAGCCATAATGGAATAACTTGGCACAGAGCGTAGCTAGCTCAAAAGTGCAATTCTTCAGCAGTACAGATGGGATGCTATGAGAGCCTTTGTTATATTCAGCATGTTCAACAGTTTCTTGCTATCACTTAGAACTAAACAAATTAACTCAAGACTGGCAGCTGTAATCATCATAGAATCGACAGTGCAGAAGGAGGCCATTCGGCCCATCGGGTCTGCATCGGCCCTCGGAAAGAGCACCCTACTTCAGCCCACACCGCCGCCCTATCCCCATAACCCCACCTAACCTTTTTTTGGACACTAGGGCAATTTAGCTTAGTCAATCCACCTAACCTGCACATCTTTGGACTGTGGGAGGAAACTGGAGCACCCGGAGGAAACCCACGCACACAGAGTGAGAGCGTGCAAACTCCGCACAGACAATTACCCAAGCCAAGAATTGAACCTGGGTCCCTGGAGCTATGAAGCAACTGTGCTAACCACTGTGCTACCGTGCTGCCCGGCAGGAGATGTTGCAAACGTCGCAATTTTGTATTTTTACTGATGCACTGTGCTTTACCATTCTTCAGGATGGGAATGAAATCTGCCCACTTGGTTACATATCAACTTCAGCCCCACAATATGTGGTCACACACAAGTAGGAGCACAGAATGGAGACGAGAGGGTAAGGAGCTGCTGCTTTCTAATCCTTGTTTTCTCCACTAGCTGGTGATTGTTCAAAGGAATTAATTAAGTCAGCAGGTATGGGTGATTGGTTGGCAAGGTTGAGGATTTTATCCTCTAAATGGGGACAGTAGTTTTAAGTGGTGCAGGGAGATAATAAGTATTGCATTAAATGTATAGTTTAACTAGTTAAACTACTTCGCATAACTACAGATAACAGGAGAGTGATATTTCTAAACTTGAAACCTAATTAGTTAAATAAAACAAAATAAAGTTGATAAGGCAGGTGATGTGTTGTAGCTATTGCATGTGGAAACTGGCAGACAGCTGTGTGATCCATGACAACCCATCTGCAGTAAGTGCCTGCAGCTACAGAAACTTCGGATTTGAATACAAGGTTGTAACGCATCAGAGAGAGGGAAATTTACCTGGACACTTTGTTCCAGGGGGAAGTCACACCCCTTAGACTAGGTACTTCTGATTTTGTCTGTTGTGAGGGACAGGAGGGTGTGACTGCAAGTGAGGCAGGTATGGAGACCCAGAAGTAACAATGGAGGAGCCATTGCTCAAAAGGTTTGAGGCTCTTGCAGCTTGTTTGGACGAGAAAAGGGATTGCAGGGTGAATGAGCAAACTGATCACAGCACTGTGGGATAGTGAGTTATTCAATTGGGGCGACTAAAAAAAGAATTAAGTACTCAAATGGATAATAAACCTGGTTTGTTTTTTGTTACAGTTTACAAAAGAATCGGAAATCACTGGTGGTCTCGTTGGAAGTCTTCCATTTTGGTAAAGAGCTCAAATACCAGAGGACAAAATTGATAAACTTGCAACTTTAAATGTATTCCCAGAGAGAGAGACAGATGGACAGAGTAAGACTAGAATCGATAATATGTTGAGAAGGCGGACGAACGGCGTCAATCTACGGAAAAAGTGGACACTTTTCAGTTCCCCTTGGTCTACCCTTGCAGGTTTCATATACAAATGGAACATTTCAAATCCAGGTTCGCAAGTTGGGTATCTATTTAGTGCTTGGATTTATGAATAATGGACTTCAGATGATAGGCCATCGACCTGAAATATTATCTCTGTTTTTCTCTCCACAGATGCTGCCAAACCTGCTCAACATTTCCAGCATTTTTGGTTTTTAATTCAGATTTCCAGCATCTGCAGTTTTGTTTCTATTGCATTTCTGAAAATATACACAAGACACACAGGTTTTGCTGATGTGGGCGTGGCAATGGAACCAAATACAGAGGCTACATGTGAAGTAGGAACAAAATCCAAGCATACCAAAATCCTTGGGAAAAGGACTCAAAAAGAACAGGCAGCTAAAATTTGCAGTCTTCATTTCACCTACATTACTTTGAGTCATTGCTCCAAAACTTTATTAGTAAAGTTTCAATTTAGTCAAAATATAATAGACACAGAGTCCGACAGATTTCCCTTAACATCTGAAGCTGAATTGTTCAAATTGGTTGCACTATTCCTAACAAGAAATTGGAGATAATGGCAAATGAGGTTACGCAGCATACTCGGGATGAGTTAGGATCACAAAACTGGAGCATTAATTTTGACTTAGTAAGAAGCTCCTAAGTACTAAAGGCTCTGTGCATGTGTGTCCATTTTTTTTTAATGCATTGTTACATAAAAGTTCAAATTGCCTGCCACATGTATTTCTGGCAAGAAAAGACTTCTTGTCACTACTAGGCAAGGCTTCATGAGTCAGACTTGTATTTCCAAGACTAAACAACTCAGTTGTTTCTAATTTTGATACACGACTGCCACATGGTGAACAGGACAGATCTATTGGTTTACTGTAAAGGCACAGAACCACATCAGTAGCTTGCACAGTACCATTGTATTTTTTTCCCTTTCTTTCACATGAAAAGATCACCTAGGAGGTTAACACAATGGTCAGCGGTCACGTAAAAAGAGAATTTCCAGTTACGAGTTACATTCAGCGTACTTCAACTAACAGGAAAGCATTAGTGAGTGCAACTACCATTTGAGGCAATATTTGTACAACAGAAAAACAGCAGAACATGAGCGGGAAAGACTGGCATTGTGGACAAAGGCCCTCAACGTCAAACAAACAGAATGTGTTCAGTTAAAGGGGAAAACATGTTAGCTTAATTAACGGATTGAACAAGCAGTCTCACGCGCCGCAGAAATCTCAGGCTTTTTTTAGTGCAGCTTGGGGGAGTGTTGAATAGAGCACATATTAATGAGCTCTTGGAATTCATTTGCTGAAAGAGGTCTCAGCAATTACTAAACAACCTTCCCTTGTAACTTTAATGCTTGGCTTTCAAACATAGTCTGCGCGTACAAGCTTTTAAAAAAAGCACAAAGATAATAAATGGTTAAAATGGTAAGCTGAGACTTGATATTTCTTCTCCCCAGATTACAAATAATAAGCAATTTGTCTGCCTCAGCAATCAATAAACGCGTCGCATCTATTGTGTTGAGACGTCTCTGGACCCTTCGGCTCTAAAACAAGGGTGATTAAAGCAGAAACAAATTGAAAATTTAGCTTCAGCAAAGGCTACCAATTCAATCATCCTTTAACTTGAAAATGTAATGCAGGCTTCAATGACGCTGAGAAGTTTAGCATGCAGGACAGTGATTAGGAATTATTTTACTAAACTTAAGCACGTCAATCTACTCTTATGGGGAAGTGTAGCCAATCTTTGTAATTTGTGAAGATAGGATGCACTCATTAACACTGTTAATCTGAATGTAACAGGTGCACTAAATTTTAACTTTCTATGAAATAGAGCAGCGTAATTCTTATCTGCCTGCAACATACCAAATGTGTTCTTGGTCTGACCCTGGGGAGATTTGAGGTTAGTATGAAAAAGTCACATACACCCAGTTCAGATCATAAGCGTACAATGCTGTATGGTTATAGATTGAGCAGGACAGGCAGATCCCTGAACATAAGACACTCAATAGAATCAGGCTGGGTCCTTGCTCTTGAATCCCACATAATGATCAGGGGCTGTGAAGCCATTTTTAGCAGCACTGATCCAGGTTGCTTCTAAAATCTCAGCAGTGGCAGAGCTGGGAAGGCCAAACCGACTAAAGATGCTCACCAGCTAAAAATCAAGAATCAGTCTACAGAACAAACGTTTGCTTTTGAAAATATGGAGTTAACCATTATGTTTATTTCATTATAGCCTATGAGTTAATCACTGACCGAAGGCATTGCATGATTGTTAGTGCACAGCCCAGAATCAGCCTGCTTGTAAAACAGTGAGATTGCAATCGGTGCCTCACTTTAATATATTGCAAGGAATAAACAGAACCAGTTTCTGGGCTCAGGGAATTTTTTGGCAGTGAACACTGTTAATGCTATATTAATTGTATTATTAAAGTTTAAGATACACAGGTGAAAAGCACTGATTAAGTACTTCTGAGCACTTATAAAGAAACACTCACACAGCATCTGCCAGTATGCTGGACTGCACATGGTGGGGAGGATGGGAATAACGATCCCCCAGGAACGCTATTTTAATTAAATTTTCCTTTAAAGTTTTCTCTTTCTGTTACAGTGCCCCTTTAAGCGTCTATTTTATAAGGCCACAAAGGAGTCCACACTGAATAGTTCAAAGAAACTTAGTTTATTTACAATAACTATTATATACATCACACAGCAGATCCCAACTGGGTCTGCCTTGCCAGTGCTTAAGTGACTGGCTTTATTTACCCTACAACTAGACGTTATTTAGAGGTCCTCTGCCCGCTTAATGGGGGAGCTCGTATTCTGCACCGCTCACGGGGAAGTTCATTGGTACTTGCGAGTTAAGTCTGCTAACTTGTTCATGCATTAATTTGTTAATGAGTTAATTTTTTATTGGTTTACTCATAAGATGATAAAGCTCATGCAATGTCCACTGGTTTGCTTAAGGCCTCCCACTACCGATGGGCACAGCAGACAGGAGTGCATCATCAACCTCAGGAACATTATTTTAATTTAACTTTGATAAGTTTCCTTTAAAGTTTAGGATTTTTTGTTACAGAACTCCTTTAAGGAGCTGTTAATTAGTTAATGTATTTAATTAGTTATTTGTTTTGCACAAAAGAGAATAAATACTGGGACACTGGGTGCTGGTTAGGGAGAAGGCAGACATAAGTAATGCTACATTCTACAAATAAAGCTAGTATGAAGTAAAAAGATTGGTGTCTGGTTTCCTACTTCACGATCTGGCCACAGAATAATTTAACATGATACTAAAGGATGGTTGCCTAAATGTGAAGGATGAAAACCAACAACTTTTTTCCCCCCACACTGAAGGTTGCACAGAGTTACTTTTGTGGAAAATGGCTGAAGACCGGTATAAAGTATCAGGGTGTGATTACCCACTGCTGTTCTCTGAATCCAAACTTTATGACCAGTGAAAAAATAGAGTGGGTATGCAGACACAGATCACTGCATGACCAACGAGAAAACAAGGTACGGCTTTGGAATTGCCACTTCTTGTCAAAAGTAAAATCAGAAGTCAAGTATTTTGAGAGCTGGATGCCCATCAGTTGGAGACTGAGGAAGATTTGGATATTCTATTAAGTTTAATTTAAGAGAAAGAATGCCTGTGAGGCATGGTCAGACTTTGAAAGACGGATGGTTATTCCATTTTAACAGACTACATAAAAAGTTGCTGAAATTCCATTTGAAAATAGCTTGCTGTGCTTACATTTAAATTGTTGAATTGTGCTGCTACGGTGTCGCAAAAGGACTGAATCCCGGTCTTAACTAGCATTCGATTCTCAGAAATCTCAGAAAGCAATTCCTTTTTGGTTCAGATGTCTGATGCTTTCAAACAATTCCAAGGGAAGCAGTCATTTCCAGCAGCTTGATAGAAATGGAATGTTTTGCAATGTCACAAGGGACTCGATGATTGCAGCCTTCATAGCCCATGCAGGTATAAGGTACAGTTTGATGGATTGATTGATTTGATTTTTTGTCACGTGTACCGAAGTACAGTGAAAAGTATTTTTCTGCAGCCGAGGGAACGTACACAGTACGTACATAGTAGACAAAAGAATAATTAACAGAGAACACTGACAAATGGTACATTGACAAACAGTGATTGGTTACAGTGCGGAACAAGGGGCCAAACAAAGTAAGCAAAGCAAATACATGAGCAAGAGCAGCATAGGGTGCCGTGAATAGTGTTCTTTACAGGGAACAGATCAGTCCAAGGGGGAGTCGTTGAGGAGTCTTGTACCTGGGGGGAAGAAGCTGTTCCTATGTCTGGATATGCGAGTCTTCAGACTTCTGTACCTTCTGCCTGATGGAAGGGTATGGAAGAAGGCAATGCCTGGGTGGGAGGGGTCTCTGATAATGTTGTAGGCCTTCCTGAGGCAGCGGGAGGTGTATACAGAATCAATGTGGGGGTGGCAAGTTTGTGTGATGCGTTGGGCTGAGTTCACCACAGTCTGCAGTTTCTTGCGATCTTGGGCCGAGCAGTTGCCATACCAGGCTGTGATGCAGCCGGATAGGATGCTCTCTATCGCACATCTGTAAAATTTGTGAGAGTCAATGCAGCCATGCCAAATTTCCTTTAGCTTCCATAGGAAGTCAGTTTGTCAGTACAACAGAAGAGTCACAGACAAAAGGAATAAGGATGAAGGCATTTTTAGCAGAGAATCCCGGCACGCTGCTCCAACACTGAGCCGTCGATTCTCCGGCGACCGGTGAACCGGCGACAATCGCACCCGCGTGTTGGCTGCGGTGCCATTCGGAGCGCGGCGATTCTCCGCACTCGACAGAGTGCCCGCTGGCGTAGTTTACATGTGGTTATGGTCCCACCCGGCGGGACCTCGGTTTTCTGGCTGCGGGGGCTGTCTTGTTCGGGTGGCGGGGGGGTCCGACTCCCGGGGGGGGGGGGGGGGGGGGGGGGGGGGGCCTCCACGGTGGCCAGGCCCGCGATCGGCGGGCATGCTCATTTCAGGGGGGCCTATGTTCCTCCGTGCCAGGCCCCTGTAGGGCTCCGCCATGTTGCCCGGGGGCCGGCGGAACTAGATTACTGAATTGGATTTCACCTAATCTCCGTCTTAAATGGGGCATCCCTTATTTTAAATCGTGCCCCCCCCCAGTTCTCGTCTCTCCAACAAGATGAAACACCCTTTCAGCATCAAGTCTCTCAATCCCGAGGATCTGATATGATTCATATATAATGACAAAACATTGACGTCACGAGTAATTCCCATGCAAAATAACTGGAGTAAACCATGTTATTAGTATAGACAAAGGCACGATTTAACGGTCGCGTCACGCTCTCGCTCGAACGCGATGCGGCCATTAGATTGTGGGAGAGGCCAAAATCAGGAACTGCGGTGGGCACTAATCAGTTTGCGATCTAACCGGCCCGCCCCCATTGGGAGGATCCTACCCCGATGTGGCAAAAAAACAATAATCACCAATTAAAGCCAATCTTCATATCATTAACAGTAATGACCCCCTATCTAACAGCCTCCCTTGATCTAACCACCTCCCCAGCGAGTGGTCACACGGGTGCAGTTTAGTTCACCTTTTTCAAAACGTAAAGCTGGCAGACTTGTTGCTGGCCCAGTGCTCGGGGGGGTCGGACCGCCATCGATTGGGGTGGTCCCAGCACCCGCAGGTCTGCCATGCCAGAGCGGCACAATACCACAGTGGTTAGCACTGCTGTTTCATAGCGGCAGGGTCCCAGGCTCAATTCCTGTCTGTCTGCACGTTCACCGTGTCTGCGTGGGTTTCTCCAGGGTGCACTGGTTTCCTCCCACATGTCCCGAAAGATGTGCCTATTGGCTGAATTGGACATTCTGAATTCTCCCTCAGTGTACCCAAACAGACGACAGAATGTGGTGACTCGGGGATTTTCACAGTAACTTTATTGCAGTGTTAATGTAAGCCTACTTGTGACAATAATAAAGATGATGTCAACCCGGAGTCTCCCGGTCAGTGCCCATAGGGCACTGGGGGTCACCGAGATGTAGGGGGCAGGTGGATTGAGCTCTGGATGCTGCTGCGTCATTTGGCTCTGCCAGCTCTGGCGCCTCACCAATGTCTGCACCATGGTATCGATGCCCTCAGTGATGGCCCTCTATGAGCGGACAGTGCCTCGCCAATGTCGACCTGATTCTGGGACACGATCCTCAGCGACCGGGACATGTTCTGGAGCACCTCAGCAATGCCCACCTGTGACTGGAACATGCTCAGCAGTGCGCCAACAAAGTGCACCTGAGACTGGGACACGTCCCCAGCGACTGGGACATGTTCCGCAGTGCCTCCACAATGCCCATCTGAAACTGGGACATGCGCCCCAGTTCCTCTGAAAGGTCGTTTGCCTAAGGGACACCCCCCCCAGCAAATCGGACATGTCACCAAGATGCTCAGTCACTGACTGAGCTGTGCTTTGGACACCACTGGAGCTGATATCATGCCCCAGGTTCTCCACTGTGGATCCCACCCCAGTAGTGTTGGCCTTGGTGCCACGCATTGCTGGTGCTATCTCCTGCACCCGCAGCCTTTGGGACTCCTCCAATCGACTGAGGACCTGCTGGAGTGTCACTGACATCCCCCTCTGAATCTCACAGCTGCATCATATCAACTGCATCAACCCAGGTAGACCTGACCCAGAGGCTCAGCATCTGCCTGGGATTCAGCTAGGTCCTGGGATCCAGCAGACCTCCAACTACTGGCTCGCCTGGACGTTCCTGCCTCTATTCAGAAACTGTGTGGTGCTTACCAGATTGTGCCACAGAAGATTGTCCACTACCTTTACCCACCGAGGTGTGTGTCTGTGTGCTGGTGGAGGGTGGAAATGACAGCCGTGATGTGAATGACGCGAGGGGGGTGGTTTAGCACACTGGGCTAAATCGCTGGCTTTTAAAGCAAACCAAGGCAGGCCAGCAGCACGGTTCAATTCCCGTACCAGCCTCCCCGAACAGGCGCCGGAATGTGGCGACTAGGGGCTTTTCACAGTAACTTCATTGAAGCCTACTTGTGACAATAAGCGATTTTCATTCATTTTCATTTCATTCATTCAATATGGTGGGTTCCTTGGCGCTCGCCTCCGAGGTGTTCTCATGGTGGTTAGTTCCAATTCACCTCCGGTGGGAGAACATAATCTCCCAAACAGAGAATCCCAGCCAATATCTCGCAAACTGCGGGCACGATCAAACAAAAATCGGAGAGATAGAGATATTATTCCAGTTCACAATATGCATATCAGAGTGGCTCACTTACCTGAATGTACACCAGAATTCACCAGAATTAACTATATGGTTCAAGGAAAAGGAGAAAACATCACTGACGAGCAAGTCCAAGTGTAATGATCTTTTTGTCCTTGTAATTGTGGCATACATTGGTATCTTTTAATGCAGAACCAATAATCCTACAAGCCATTGCATTTTTAATTGCTTCTTGGTATGCTCAGGTAATCAATAAGGAGGAGAGAATTTTAAATTTGCCATGTGCTTAACTGCAGTCACCTTTCAGTTAGTGCACATACAATCTCCAGGTCTCGGAGCAGTAAAACTATTGTCTGTACCCATGTTACAAACTGAAAACCTTATATAGTGTGAAGACAGACATACCAGATATCTTCGCTCTACTTCAGGCACCCGCACACAGTGCAAAAAGGATGAGCAGAGGACCACAGGGTTACAGAGACACTTAAATTAAATTCCATTTTTATGACGAGATTTCTGAGTTTTTGCTAGCTTTTAGGGAACACATTTGTAACTCAATCTACTTATAATTATAGCGGCAACCGAGACAAATTCCATTTTTATTACAAGAGATTATGGGATTACATTCCGCATGCCTGCCTCTTGTGAAAACCACACACTTGACGATCGCTGTAACAATTTCAGATTTGTATCTTTGTATTCCCTCGGGTTCAGTATCATTGGTCGTACCATTTGCAGACCTCTTGATCGCCCATGATCCGGAGTGCATCTTTTGCTACTTAAAAAATAAAGCCACGCATGTATATACCGTACCTTTAGAGAGATAAATATTGGATAGGAAACTGGGGAGAATTCCCCCCCTTGTTCTTCAAAACAGTGGCATGAAATCTTTCACGTCCAACTGAAACGGCAGACAGGGCCTCAGTTTAACTCCTCATCAAATGTACCATTAAATGGAACCGTAATACAGCATCTTCGCCCACATGCATGCTCGTTCATTGGATCAGGTGCTGCCAGATGAATTCATCCCTCGCTGCAGGGGAGTAGACTGAAGTGGCACTTCATGAAGATGGTAAAGGAGATTCGGAGTGGCCCCGCCAGGCATACGTGGAGCAGCAATGACCCAGAAAACGTACCACCACTTTCCCCATCCAGCTGATGCTACCCTGAAAATGGCCCATCCACTTCCGGCAAGAGGCTCTGGAGTCTTCACATCAAGGTCTCACGGCAGCACAGCCAAATAAGGCCAAAAAGATACATTTCAAAATTGAAAGATAACTTCCAAAATTATTATTCTGTTCCTGGAAGAACAGGTGTTTGGATTTAAATGAACTTTGAAGCTGCTCACATATTACTGAGGAGAAATGCTGCCTTAAGGCCTGCAGCAATTGTTTGCAGAAAAATTCAATCCAGCTCAATCAATACAGGCACAATCTAATTTGCTACACTGGCATTAATGCATCGTCTTTGTTATTCAGATACTACAAAAAATGAGCCACGACACACCAATTGTTTGCTCACCTTGTAGTTTAGTGCATAGGATTAGATTCATTACAATTAATTATCATTCAATTTTACATCATCGTCCTCAATGTGATTTGTTTGACTGAAACTTCTGAGCACAAAAATATATCTTATAAATTCAGCGCCCACATCCCATCCAGTATTAAGTACAGCTCAACTATCAAGCCCACATTCACCAATATTCACTGCATACCTATGCTTGGGTGCATTAATTGATAAAGTCCTCATCCTTGCTTACATTGTCTTTCCACATTCCTGCTGCTGATACCTTCCCAGCCTTGCATTTCAGCTCATGCATTTTACCCCTCTGAAATTGACTGACTGCACTTCCATCTGTCTTGTTCAATTAGAGGGCATAACCTTCAGCTGTCATGACACAACATGCATGTTCTCTTCATAACCCCCTCTTCTCATATCTCTCCATCTTCAAAAGCCTCCTCAAAAGTAATTATTCGATCAGAAATTGTTGAATCACTTCTTTCCCACTGACTTCCTGGCCCTCCCAAAATCTCTCCACCTCAAAATCTAGTTTGCAAAGCTTTTCATTACCCTCCCCCTTAATATCTCTACATTTGGCTTTCTGACGACTTTTGTCAGATTACATTTCTGTGACATACTTTGGAGTCTTGCAAAGTTGAAGGTGCTATGCAAGTGCAACTAAGTATCTGGCTTATCAGGGGGAATCCTGGATCATCTGTGTAGCAGGCATAACTCAAAAATAATACTGCCAAACTGCAGGAATGCAGAGAAAAAGAGATGATATGTGGCTTTACTTCTACACTGACAGGCAAGCCTCAATGATATGAAAACAAAGGCTTTTGTTAAGTAACTGACTGGGATCTTGGCTGCCAATATTCACAGTTCGGTTTTCAGTGGGTGAAACAAACAACAAGAGGAACCATTGTTGCAACTTGTCAGGTTAACCCAAGAAATTGTAATGTTGATCTGTTGGGAACATTCTTCTCATATATTTTTGAAACTATTGTGGTTTGTGATCGGTAATTAAAGCAAGGGACAGAGCAATGTGTGAATCTAAACATATGGTAAGGAACCTAGAAATATTTCAAACAGATGTTTACAAAAGATAATTTATTAAAGTTGTGTTCAGAACAGTAGAAGATTTGAATGGATTTTTGTGGTTTAAAGGAGAAGATACTGTAGCCATTTGGGATGGCCATGTCCTGATTACAGAATGGACACTTTGCAAAGAATGCAGGGAAAATTGGACAATACCGAAAAAAGCAAGCAGGTGCTAGGTATGTCTGTTGATTAGAGCTGTAGTTCTCAGACAGGACTAGTACTGCAGAACCATCTACATATTAATGAGCCATCCCCAGGAACAAAAGGCAACATTTAGGTAAACAATGCTAAGACAGACATCCCGGCAACAGAGGAGACTAAAACAAAGCAAACCCATGGCCACCTAGCACACGCCCAGCAACCAGGGAACCCACCCCTCTTTTGGAGGAAAATCGATAGGAACGATTGGGAAACGGCCCAATTAATTAGGGCCAAGTTCAAGGCCTGCCCAAAAGCGCGCAAAGCCCTTTTGGGTATAAAAAGGATTCACCAAGAGAGAATCGCTCTCTTGGCCTTGGCTCTCAGCGAGGAGAGACCCGCCAAAGCTGCTCCAGACCAAGTAAGTTCCAAGTCACCGCACGCTACGAGATAGACGCTCCTAGTTGCTACCCTGTAAACAGCTCAACCCAGCAGCCTCAGAACCGAGCAACGGCCATTGTTCCTCTGACTGACTGGGCACCCGAAGCTAAGTATAGGCTTTAGTAATAGTGATAGTTTAGGTCGTAGAGTTTTATGCATGAGTAGATTTGACTGTGTGTAAATAAATGAGCATTGCTTTTGAACTTACTAACTGGTGTATCAAGTCTTTAGTCAGTATTGTGAGAAATGAACATTCTGTGTTGTTTTTGTGTTGTTTTTACATGTATATACTCTGGTTCACAATTAAGATGTCAACAATGAAGTATGATGGGAAAATTAACATGTCAAGTTCTGAGTAAGCTATAGTGAGCGAATTATTATAACGATGTACCAGGATGACCTTCGGGGAAGAACGGAATGAACAATAACAGAGCTTGCTAAGCAAGGGGGAGATAGCAGGTGCAAGCAAAGGGCCTCATTCTTATCTTTAACTGCCGGTCCAAGGATGTACCAGGAGCGGATAGAACTCACTATGCAAGGGAGAGACCAAATAAGGGATCACTGATAAGGGAACTGCCCTTTCTATAGTTTGTGGGATGTGTTTCTCAGGGATGGTTTCCCACGGATTGTATTTTCATGGATTGTATATAACAAAGTGATGCTGTGTGAATTCTTTGTGTCTGCTATTGCTTACTGGCAGCACCCGCTCTTGCAAGATCGATAATAAATACTTCTTCAGAATTTGACTAAGTGTAAATCTTTTATTAAGTGAGCAGTGTTTCTCACAGTATTCGGTTTTGAACCTTGTGGCGGTATCGAAAGATACTTGGCGACTCTTGAGCAAACGTAATTAAACACGAGCCAAATTAAGAGACAATTGTAAATTAGCAACAATACACAGGGTGTCAAAGAAAGGTAGCATTGCTAAAGTATGGGTATAGAGAGAGTTTACTTTTTTTAAATTCTAAAAGCTAAAGTGAAGAAATAAAGTGAATCAATTCTTAGAGACAGCATTTCTAAAGAGATGGAGTGAAATAAATGGAGATCACTAGGAAAGAACGTATTAAAGGAGATACTCAAACTTATGTGGGTCGTTGTTTCAGATCTCAGCAGACAGCAGGAATAGCTGGTCGACTCCCAACAAGCAGTTCTCGCCTTACAGATGCTACCATACTTGAGTTTTTCCAGCATTCTCTGTTCTCGTTCAAGTATTGATACTGTGGGAAGCTATTGTTGTGTTTAAGTGTAATTCTATTTGATGTTTTCCTATTTCTAAATAAACATTTTCTTTCCTATAAAATCATTACAATAGTCAAGGACATTCATTTATGGATTTCAAAACCTCTCCCCATACTATAAAAAATGTGAAAGTTAACATAGAAACATTGAATATAGGAGTCAGCCCATCGAGTCTGATCCGCCATTCATCATGATCATGGACGACCATCCAAAATAGTCATGTGCTCCCGCTGTCCCCCTGTATCCTTTGATCTTTTTAACCCCAAGAGCTATATCTAAACCTTTCTTGAAAAACATATAATGTTTTGGCCTCAACTACTTTCTGTGGCAACAAATTTCACAGGCTCACCACTGTCTGGGTGAAGAACATTTTCCACACCTCAGTCCTAAATGGTTTATCGGTATCATCAGACTCTGACCCCTGGTTCGGGACTCCTCCGCCATCAGGAATATCCTTCCTTCATCTACCCTGTCTAGTCCTGTTAAAATGTTAACGGCTATGAGATCCCCCCTTATTCTTCTAAATGCCAGCAAATATAATCCTAACCAACTCAATATCTCCTCATACGTCAGACCCGCCATCCCAGGAATCAGTCTGGCGAACATTTTCTGCAATCCCTCTGTAGCAAGAACATCTTTCCTCAGAAGAGGAGACCAAAACTGCACACAAAATCCCAGGTATGATCTCACCAAGGCACTGTTTAACTGCCGCAAGACAAGCCTGCTCCTGTACTCGAATCCTCTCGCTATGAAGGCCAATATGTCATTTGCCTTCTTCACCAGCTGCTGCACCTGCATTCTTACTTTCGACGGCTGATGTACAATCGATAGTCATTTAGATAATGATCTGCCTTCCTGTTTTTGCCACAACAGTGGATCACCTCACATTTATCCACATTATACTGTATCTGCCATGCATTTGCCCACTCATTAAATTTGTCCAAATCATACTGAAGCCTCTCTGCATCCTCTTCACAGCTCACCCTCCCACCCAGCTTTGTGTCATCTGCAAATCTGGAGATGTTACATTTAGTTCCTTCATCTAAATTATTAATAATATTGTGAATAGCTGGGCTCCTAGCACTGATCCCTGTGGGAGGCCAAAGTCACTGCCTGCTATTTGGAAAAATACCCATTTATTCCAAATCTTTGTTTCCTGTCTGCCAACCAGTTTTCTATCTATCCTCAATACATGACTTCCATACCAAGTGCTTTAATTTTAAATGCTCTATGCAGAACGTTGTCAAAAGCCTTCTGAAAGTTCAAATAAACAACATCCACTGGCTCCCCCTCATCAACCCTACTAGTTACATCCTCAAATAACTCTGTAGTCAAATGACGAATGTAGGAATTGTGTTTCAGCTTGGTCAGTAATGGGAGGAACTAGAGTACCAGACATTTCGAAGAGAAGCAGTTTAGTTTCAGTTGGGAGTTGAAAGTCAAGCCAGGAGGACAGTTTCTGAAGATTTCAGCTAGACAGCATTGTTCTGACAGGAATTTTAAAACAGTCTCAAGGAACATCTCTGTACAGCAAATATGCCTGGGTCTGCTAAATGTATTTAAAAGTGTATTGAGAGCTGAGATAGTTTTGTTGTTTGAATGAGAATAAAGATAGCAGTTAAGAGCTATTGCACAACTGTCTTGTTTAGCATAGTTTAAGGGGTAATTGTAAGCTACTTTCTTGTGTGATGGTAAAGCTATTTTTTAATACTGTGTTAGTAATAAAGTTTGTTTGAATGTACCATATCCCTATTTTGTTGAATTCACTCCTGGAGTAAGGAATCCTTTTCTGCAATCTTACAAAATTAAAATAATATATTGGAGTTTCTGTCCAGCATCCTAGCCACTATTGGCGCTTGGTCTGGGATCATAATAATTCCAGTAGATTTGTCAAGCATGATTTCCCTTTCATAAATCCATGCTGACTCTGTCTGAAGCTACCACTGCTTCCAAGTGCTCTGCCATTAAATCTTTTACAATGGACATTTTCCCTACTCCAGACATCAGGCCGATAGTCTATAATTCCCCATTTTTTTCTCTACCTGGCTTTTTAAATTGTCACGTTACATTAGCTTCCTTAAGCACTCTGGAATGTAGATTATCAGACCCTGGGGATTTATTGGCTTTCAATCCCATCAATTTCCCCAACACCATTTCCCTACTAATTTTGATTTCCTTCATTTCCTCCCACTCACTAAAGCCCTTGGTCCCCACCATTTGTGGTAATTTATTTGTGTTCTCCCAATGGCGACATGGTGGTGCAGTGGTTAGCACTGCTGCCTGACGGCGCCGAGGACCCAGGTTTGATCCCAGCCCGGGTCACTGTCCGTGTGGAGTTTGCACGTTCTCTCCGTATCTGTGTGGGTCTCACCCTCACAACCTAAAGATGTTGCCGAGTAGGTGGATTAGCCACGCTAAATTGACCCTTAATTGAATATTTTTGTAAAATGAATGCAGAACCAAAATATGTATCTAGTTGGTCAGCCATTTCTCTGTTCCCCATTAAAATTCTGTGTTTCTGACTGCAAGGGTACTACATTTGTCTTTACCAATCCTTCACATACCTGTAGAAGCTTTTAACATAAGAAACAGGAGCAGGAGTAGACCATCTGGCCCCTCGAGCCTGCTCTGAAATTCAATAAGATCATGGCTGATCTTTTTGTGGACTCAGCTCTACTTACTCACCCACTCACTATAATCCTTAATCCTTTACTACTCAAAAATCTACCTCTCTTTGCCTTAAAAACATTCAATGAGGTAGCCTCAACTACTTCACTAGGCAAGGAATTCCATAGATTTATAACCCTTTAGGTGAAGAAGTTCCTCCTCAACTCAGTCCTAAATCTAATCTCCCCTCATTTTGAGGCTCTGCCTCCGAGTACTAGTTTCACCCACAATGGAAACAACCTCCTTCCCTGCTTCTAGCTTATCTATTCCCTTCATAAGTTTATATGTTTCTATAAGATTCCCCCTTATTCTTTTAAATTCCAATGAGTATAGTCCCAGTGTACTCAGTCTCTCCTTAAAAGCTAATCCTCTCAACTACGCATTCAACCTAGTGAATCTCCTCTGCAGCCCTCCAGTGCCAGTACATCCTTTCTCAAATAAGGAGGCCAAAACTGTACACAGTACTTCAGGTGTGGCCTCACCAGCACCTATACCTCCCTGTTTTTAAACTCCATCCCTCTAGCAATGAAGGAGAAAATTTAATTTGCCTTCTTAATTACCTGCTGCAAATCAACATTTTGAGATTCATGCACACCCAGGTCCCTCTGCACAGCAGCATGCTGCAATTTTTTACTATTTAAATAATAATCCATTTTGCTGTTATTCCTACCAAAATGGATGACCTCACATTTACCAACATTGTACTCTATCTGGCAGACCCTTGCCCACTCACTTAATCTTATTATCTATATCCCTTTGCAGACTTTTGTTTCCTCTGCACACTTCACTCTACCACTCATCTTACTGTCATCTGTGAACTTTGACACATTACACTTGGTCCCCAAACTCCAAATCATCTATGCAAATTGCAAACAATTGCAGTCCCGAAACTGATCCGACGTACATCACTAGCAATGATCGCCAACCAGAAAAACACCCATTTATTCCCACTCTTTGCTTTCTGTTAGTTAACCAATCCTCCATCTAAGCTAATACGTTACCCATAATGCCATGTATCCTGATCTTATGGAATAAACTTTTATGCGGCACCTTGTAGAATACCTTCTGGAAATCCAGATACAACACATCCACCGGTTACCCGTCTTCCACCGTGCTCATAATGTCCTCAAAGAATTCCAATAAATTAGTTAAACATGACCTGCCTTTCTTGAACCCATGCTGCGTCTGCCCAATGGGACAATATCTATCCAGGTGTCTCGCTATTTCTTCTTTGATGACAGATTCAAGCATTTTCTTCACTACAGAATTTAAGCTAACCGGCCGATAGTAGCCTGGGGCTACCATCAGGGCCAGGAGACTTGTCTACTTTTAGTCCTATTAGCTTGCCCAACATTACCTCCTTAGGGATAATGATCGTTTTTAGATCTTTACCTGCCATCAATTATTGGCATGTTATTTGTGTCTTCCACTGTGAAGACCGTCACAAAATACCTGTTCAATGCCTTGGCCATATCTTCCTTTCTCATTTGCTCCCAGTCCACCTTAGCCAACTCCTCCCTCGTCCCACTATAGTCTCCTTGTTTAAGCACAAGACACTGATATTGGATTTTACCTTCTCACCTTCCACCTGTATTTTAAATTCAACCATGTTATGATCGCTCCGTCCGAAAGGATTCCTAACTTCGAGAACATTAATTTCCCTGTCTCATTACACAGGACCAGATCGAGGATAGCTTGCCCCCTCGTAGGTTCCATGACATACTGTTCAAGGAAACTGTCACAGATACATTTTATGAACTCCTCCTCAAGACTGCCTTGACCGACCTGATTTGACCAATCGACATGTAGACTAAAATCCCCCATGATCATTGGCATACCATTTTTACATGCATCAGTTATTTCATTTGTTCATTGGTCGCCCGACCATGGTGTTATTATTGGTGGCATATAGACTATGCCTATCAGCAACCTTTTCTCCTTACTATTTCTAATTTCCACCCAGTATTTACGTTTCGTGCAAGCTTATTCTCGTACTCCATTTTCCCTTCTTAATCAGTCTCTTTGTCCTCCTTAGCTGAATTCTAATCCTCCTAATCCTCAAGCCTGCTGTTTTTTTCCAGCCAATTTGTGTGTCTCTTCCATGGATCTAATACTATCTCTAATTTCCCTTGTAAGCCATAGTTTGGCCACCTTTCCCGTTTTATTTTTGCACCAGACGGGAATAAACAATTGTTGCAGTTCAAACATGCACTCTTTGAATATTTAGCATTGCGTGCCCACCATCATCCCTTTAAATAACGTTCCCTAATCCATCGTAGCCAACTCTCTTCTCATACATCATAGTTTTCTTTATGAAGATTCAGGACCCTAGTCTCAGAATCAACTATGTCACTCTCCATCTTGGTGAAGAATGCTATCATTTTATGGTCACTCATCCCAAGGGTCTCACACAACCAGATTTCCAACTACTCCTTTCTCATTACAGAGTACCCAGTCTCGGATGGGGCTGCTCTCTGGTTGGTATACGCCAGGAATTCCTACTCTATAGTATTGATGCCAATTTGATTTGCCCAATCCTAATGCAGATTAGAATCTCGCATAATTACATATGTTCCTTTATCGCCTACATCTCTAATTTCCTGTTTAATGCCATTCCCAACATCACCACTACAGTTCAGGGATCTACATACAACTCCCACTAGCATTTTTTGCCCCTTGGTGTTTCTCAGCTCTGCTCCACATCATCAGAGCTAATATCCTTCCACACTTGTGCTAACTTCCCCTTTAACCAGCAATGAACCCCCACTGCCTATTCTTTTTTGTTTGACCTTTTTAAATACTGAATATCCCCGGATGTTCAATTCCCATCCCTGGTCAACCTGCAGCCATGTCTCCATAATCCCAACTATGTCTTACTGTTTGCATCTATTTGCGCGATTAATGAATCCACTTTATTGCAAATGCTCCGCGCATTAAGACACAAAGCCTCAAGGCCGGTCTTTTTAACATTCCGTGTCCCGGTTCCCATTATTTTCCACTGTGACACTGTTTGATTCTGGCCTTTGATTTCTCTCCCTACCACTTTTCTTATTCTCCTTTCTGTCATTTGCTCTAGTCAGTGTATTCATCTCCTCTGACTCCCTGCTCAGGTTCCCATCTCCCTCCCATTTTAGTTTAAACCCTCCCCAATCACTCCAGAAAACACTCGCCCTAGGACATAGTCCCAGTCCTGCCCAGGTGTAACCCCTCCAAGTTGGTACTGGTCCCACTGCTCTCAGAAGCAATCCCAATGAACCAGGGATCTGAAACCCTCCACTTGCACCATCTCTTCAGCCACGTATTCATCTGATATATCCTGCTATCTCTGCTCTGACTAGCACATTGGTAATAATCCTGAGATCACTACCTTTGAGTTGCTACTTTTCAACTTCTGTCCTAAATCCCCATATTCTGCTTTTAGGACCTCAGCTTTTTTTTTAAAATTTATGTTGTTTGTACCAATGTGTACCACGACCACTAGCTGTTCATCCTCCCCCTCCAGAATGCACTGTAGCCGCTGTGAGACATCCTTGACCCTAGCACCAGGGAGGCAATATACCATCCTGGGGTCTCGTTTAGGGCCACAGAAACACCTAACTATTCACCTTACAATTGGATCCTCTATAATTAATACATTCCCATACTATTCACTGATGCAAGGAACTTGGCTGTTGCTGCTTTCCCCTGAAAGACTATTCTCCTCACAGTATCCAAAGTGGTATATCTGTTTTCCAGGGGAAAGGTCACAAGAAATTCCTGCACTGCCTACATAGTCCTCTTGCTCTGCCTGGTGGTCACCCATTCCCTTACTGCCTATGGAGTCTTAGCCTGAGGTGTGACCAGCTCTCTATACATGTTATCCACGATTCTCTCCTCCTCACGGATGCTCCACAGAGTCCCCAGCCACCACTCCAGCTCCGAACCCCGGACTTCCAGGAGCTACGGCTGGAGACACTTCCTGCGTAAATTCTTCCCAAATAGAGCTCTCCTGCAATGACTTACCACTTTAAATCAACCCTTTTGGAAGATATTTAAAATCAAATAATATCAATTACTCTAGAGTCCTTCTTCACTGGTCCTCGTTACTCCTAACAAACTACATATTGCAAAATATAGACCTTACAAACTGTAAGCGATAAAAGTAGTAAATACTTACCCGACCATACGCACCCAATCAGCTGCTTCCTCTTGCCTCGTGTCAAATTTGAATCCTGACGTCACCTCAGGAGCTCCAAACTAGCGCTCCCGCTCCCAGCCTTTTCTCAGGCTCCTTTATCGTCCCTGCTCCCCTCGCAGTCTCGTTCTTTATCACGCTCTTTTATCATCCTGGCTTCACTTTTAAATACCGCCAGCTGCCGTGGAGAGATGTGAACCCGTGTCCCCAGTACATTAGCCTGGGCCTCTGAATTACTAGTCCAGTGACATCACCACTATGCCACCGCCACTTGTTATAAAACAGTTGCTTCAAGTTTTTCTTCTTGGATTTGAACAGCTTGGCATTTACTATCAGCCATGCCTCAACAAACTCAAGAGAAGGAAATATCTAACTCACTGTACTCTGCAAAGGTTAAAATAATTTAATTCTGCAATTTGGATGCCTACGTCACTGACAGATGTTGGAAATAATACTGAAGTGAAGCGATTGTACATCCTGAGGCATGAACTGCAGAGGTTCCAATCAGCACTTTAATGCTTTGTTGTGTAAATAGCTAATTCCTCAAGAGGCCCAATTTACCTATATTTCTATGAACAAAATTAAGACCTGAAATGCAGGAGTTGCCAAAATATCAAACTACACAAGGTCTATAAAATATTAAACTTCCTCCTCCCTTGAATGCCAATAAGGTTACTAGTAAAATATTTTAAATGTTTCTAACGCAATTATGTTCAACTCCAAGCCACTTGTGAGCAAACACAGAAATAAAGTGTATTAATGAAGCAAACCAGCCGCAAAAGACAAAATTCTACAGATAAAACTATTTCTCTTTTCCATTTTAATTGACTGGATGCAGGTATCCCAAGAATATATATTTTTATTGGTCCTGAGGGAAACACACAGACATAGAAGTAAGGCAATAACATCTAACTCAAAATAGGATCCGGAACAAAAGATTTAAATGAGATGTATAAAATTAGCAGGAGCTTAGGCTGGATGGATAGGGAGAACCAATTTCCCTTAGCAGCGGGATCAACACCCAGCATTCACAGGCTTAAAGTAATTGGCAGAAGGATTAGAGAGTTGAGAGGAAATATTTTCACCTAGATGAAAAATAGGTGAGGATCCGGAACTCATTGTCTGAAATCCTTACTACTTTAAACAAAAGCCCTGTCACCTACGAGGCTATAAACCAAGTGCCGAGGAGGTGGGATTAGGCTGGATAGCTTTTTCAGCAATAATCAACAAACTGGTCTCCTGTACTGTAAATGTCTACATTTTCTATGATTCTAGAAGCAGCTGGCGCCATAACCTGTCTCAGAGTTTTGGTGAGGCACAGTTCAGAGACAGCAGGATTCCCAACGTGCGCAGAGATTTGTGTCCTTGAGGGTTAGTATTCACGTATCAAACAGTGAACCAAGTTTCACAGGAAACCAGTTGTGAACTGTGTACTGATTGGTTCATCTAACCACACAGACTAAAATTACTCAAATGTTTCTATGCAACATACTGATGACCATTAACATTGAAGACATTGGCTTCAATTTTCTACTTAACGTGTTCAGCAGCTTCCAAGTACCCCACCCGTCCACCATTCAGTTTAATGGACAGGAAAACCATGGGGAGCTGAATTTATTGGCAGAAAATCCTGGTTATTATGCCTATTTACCTGCTGCTCTGAGTGTTTAACTGGAAGAGCTGTGATGTTGACACTTCCAAATGGATCATGAATCACAAAGTTTAAGTATCATGCAGGTTAGTGAAGCAGAACTGTTTTACCAAATGGAAAGCAGATTGTGAAATGTATTCTGTGAAATGCCCTGAGGAAAGGTCATACGGATTCGAAGTGTTAACTGTCTCTCTCTCACCACAGATGCTGCCAGCCCTGCTGCTTTTTTCCAGCGTGTTCTGTTTTTATTTATGAAAAGATTGGTGTCACAAGTAGGCTTACATTAACACTGCAATGAAGTTACTGTGAAAATCCCCGAGTCGCCACTCCGGCGCCTGTTCGGATACATTCAATGTCCAACTCACCTAACAAGCATAACTTTCGGGACTTGTGGGAGGAAACCGGAGCACCCGAAGGAAACCAGCGCAGACACGGAGAGAACGTGCAGACTCCGCACAGACAGTGACCCAGGTCCCTGGCGCTGTGAAGCAACAGTGCGAACCACTGTGCTACCTTATTACATGTAAACAGGCAGGTATAGGATGATTCAAGCGATGATTAGAATCAATTTAGATTGAGGGATACACTGAGGAGGAGAGTTGGTGACACTGATTACTGAAAAAATGCTGCCTGATCTTCCCACAATTATCTTCACAGTTCAAAGGGTCTTTTGTACTTCATACGCATGTTTTCAAAAGTTACATTGTAAACCTTTGTTTTTTTTCTCGAAATTCTAACAAAACAGTAAGAAAGACTATTGATCATATTTACCTCATTTTAAAGATGTACAAATGTTATGAACACTTACAGAAATAACAAACTGCACATACCATGTGTCTTATTTCTGGCAATACAGATCTTACTCACCAGATCTGGGGTTTAAGGAGTCACATTGTGAATTGTACATTTGTACAAACGCCAGATGTCGTTTGACCAGCTGTGCTTTAGTGCCCTGAGTTGACAGTCCACACTCCTTCAACTTCTTCCTCAAATCCCGTTCAGAAATCAGATTATACACTAGTTTAGGCAATTTCCTTTGGTTCACCGAGCTTAAATGGAAAAACAAACAAGAGAACATGTCGTTAATAACTGCTCCCCCAGAATGAGGTGGGTTTGATCATAACAAGGTCTGACATAGGTTACCTACTTTGTTACAAAGCGGTAAGGACTTCAGAGACTGGAATCGCATGGGATTTTTCCCTTTAGAGCAGAGAAATTTATGGGATATTCTAAGACACATGGTCAAAATTATGAGGGGATTTGATGGATTAGGTGAGAAGCTGTTTCCACTGGAAAAAGATTCAGCAATCAATGGATACCTTTTTTAAATTATTGGCAAAAGAAAAACCTTATACGAGTGGTGGGGAGGTAGGTAATAAGAATCTTTTTTTCTTCAGCAAGTTGTGATGATCTGGAACAAACTGTCTGAAAGCGTGGTGGAAGCAGATTCAATAACTACTGAAGAGAAATTGGACAAGTATCTTGAAAAGAGGAATTTGGAGAGCTATGGGGAAAGAGCACAGGATTGGGACTAATTGAACAGCTCTTTTGAGAGAGCCTGCCAAGGGACAATGAAAACAAAATCAAGACCTGCAGTTATATAAGTGTCTTTCCTGAACACCAGACATTCCAAAGTGCTACTGCCGTTGGGGGTGAGAGGTTGTCGGTTGGGTGGGAAGAACAGGTGGCACAGTGGTTAACATCGCTGCCACACAGCACCAGGGACCCGGTTTCAATTCCAGCTTTAGGTGACTACCTGTGTGGAGTTTGCACCTTCTCCCCTTGCCTGCGCGTGGGTTTCCTCTGCTGTAAGGATTCTATGGACGGATTCTATGCGCTTTATGAATAGTCCTATTCACCCTCTCCATCTGCAGAAGCAGTGAGCTGGTCTCAGCACTGCTGAGAATTTACAGGCAAACTCCATATCTCTTAAAACTCCATTCAGGACAGCAAGAAATACTGATGGCCTCAATCTGTCAGCCAGGGAACTCGAGGGAGTGTTGTGGGTCAATCCAGGAGTTTGTTGAATCTGAAAACTATATTGACCACCTATTATATTGTGGAAAGCAGCCAAACTACTTGCAAAGAAATTTCGAGTGATTCTATTGACATTGCATTGTTTTCTTTTTGCACCAGCGTAACGAACAACGTGCATTTTTATAGTTTTATAGCCCTAATCACTGAAATATTGGGAAGTATAGTCACTATTATGATGAAGGAAATGTAATGAGGTAAATGATCAATTAATTTAGGTGAGTCTATGTCTAGGGAGCATAATCTTAAAACGTAGAACCAGATCTTTCAGCAGTGAAATTAGGAAATACTACTACACACAAAGGATGGGAGAAGTTTAGAACTATCTCGCAAAAACGGCAATTGATGCTAGATCACTATCAATGTTGGATCAATTATTAAATTTAAATCTCAGATGCAGTAAAAAGGGTAGTAACTGCCGAATTAAAATCTTCTAGCTTTGTGCATATGCATGCAAATGCATTTGCTGTGACATCATCAGTCCATGGAAGTTGTGCTTAGGGTGGTGGATTTTGTGTGTAAGTGTGGGTTAGTTATTTTTGCTAACTTATGCCTGTTGTCTTGTGCTGATTTGAATGCTGAGGTGTATAGGTAATTATAGCATTCTTTATGTTGAGGCCCAAATTTAATGGAGGGGTGATGATTGAGGATATTGATAACTTCTTCTAATTCTGCTCCTGTGAAAGTCCAAGTACTCCATATGCTCTCTGTGTGGAGTTTGCACTTTCTCCTTGTATCTGCGTGGGTTTCCTCCAGTTACCTCCCAGTTCAAAGATGTGTTTAGGTGCATTGGCCATGCTAAATTGCCCCTTAAGTGTACGAAAGGTTAGGTGGGGTTATTAGGTTACGGGGATAGGGGAGGCGTGGGTTTGGGTAGGGTGCTCTTTCTAAGGGAGTGCAGACGTGATGGGCCGAATAGCCTCCTTCTGTACTGTAAATTCAATGATTCTATAACTACATCACTAAATAAAAGAATGTGCGAGAATTATAAAGGAATCCCTGAAAACCAAAATGTAGTTCTGAAAACCAAAAAAGTAGCCCAAGAAAATCTGAAGACAAGCCCACGGGGGAAAAACATTTTTTGACCCAGAGTGGTGTTGATACTCCTATTTACAGCTGCTATAAATGAAGAGTGTCCTGTTATTTATCCAATATCTAGGAGGTGTATGGTATTGCCCAGGCATCAGACGAAAACCCCTCAATACCGCAATTCAGATCATCGATTATATCATATTCACTTCTGGAAAACATGATAAACCTTTCAGTTGACTGCATCTTGGGGAACAGCTACCAATAAACAATAGGGTAGCACAGTGGTTAGTACTGCTGCCTCACAGCACTATGGGCCTTTGGCTCGATTCTGGCCTTGGGTAACTATCTATGTGGAGTTTGCACTTTCTCCCCTCATCTGCGTTGGTTTCCTCCAGGTGCTCCGGTTTCTGCCCACAGTCCAAAGATTAGTAGGTAAATTGGATTGGTCATTCTAAAATTGCCGCTTAGTGTCCAAAGATGTCACGGTTAGTTGGGGTCACAGGGATAGGGCGGGGGAGTGGGCTCTTTCAGAATGTCAGTGCAGACTCAAAAATGCCTAATAGCCTCCTTCTGCATTGTAAGGATTCTATGAAACAGATTAATCGCAGAGTAGCGTGATACACAATAAAGTAGTTATAAGTTTAATAATGTCTGAAGTTGGTAAAGTAGCTGTATGTGCTATACTAAACAGCAGTGTAAATATTAGCCATCTATGGCCGTTCTTTTGCTGACCATAAACAGTCTTTCTCATATGCTAAGAAATACATTTTTCAGTAAAAATAACTGCGAAAATCAAACTTAAATCTGTTTTATAGTCCAAAATAAGGTATCCATCAAACATATGTTCAACAAAACCCATAAGATGCTTGTGTTTGCACTGAGTAGCTCGACCAGTCTCTAATCCGTGGGATTAGAATAAATAAGTGATTGATGGCTGGCACAAACACGGTGGGCTTAAGGGCCACTTTTTGTGCTGAAAAACTCTTATGACTGGGATTTTCCAATTCCAGTGCGCTCCATCACCACTACCAGCGACAACGGAAAATTTGGCACTCAGCCAAAACTCCATTCACCGCAGCGTTAACCGGCAGAGAATTCCGGCCTATCACTTTAATACCTGACCCAGAGAATAACATCCAGTTTTGTATAAAAATTATGAATGCTATTTGGAAATATTCACTGGTTCAACCTTATCTACCCTGCTGGTTACAACTTCAGAACACTCGAATATATCTGTGGAACACAATTTCTCTTTCATAAATTTGTGTTGACTCTGTCTAACCATAATATGATTTTTGGGCCCGTGTTCTGAGTAACCAATAGTGGATGCATGGGTTTTAATTTTCCAGAATTCCCTAGATTCTAGAAGTGTCCCCAGGGATTGGAAAGTACCAAACTTAATCATACTGTTCAAGAAAGGAGAAGGAGATGAAACAGAGACTATAGGCCAGTTATACAGACAACAGGTATCAAGAAAATGCTACAATATTTTTAGGGTCATGGAAACAGGGTACCTAAAAAAAAATCATGTTATGGTTAGACAGAGGCAACTCAAATTTATGAAAGAGAAATTTTGTTCCACAAATACGTTAGAGTGTTCTGAAGTTATAACCAGCAGGGTATATAAGGTTGAACCAGTGGATGTATTTCCAAATAGCATTCATTAAGGTACCAAAAAAGCAGTCATTACACACAATTAGGGATCGTGGGATTGAGGACAGATGAACAAACAGAAATAGAGAGGAGGAATGAACATGTAGTTTTCTTGTTGTCAGGCTCTAACTAGCAGGATATCGCAAGAAACAATACTTGAGCCTTAGATATTCCAATTAATTCAATGAGGACACAGAATGTGATGCATCCAAGTTGTTGATGATAGTTAGATGAGGGTAAAGATGGGGAAGATGCAAAGTGATATAAACAGGTTGAGTGAGTAGGCAAGAACATGACAGATAGAGTAGTAAGTGGGGAACTGTGAAGTTATCTACTTTGGCAGGAAATATAGAAAAGCAGAATATTTTTGCAACGGTTGAATGACTGGGAAATGAGGTCATTCAGAAGGACCTGGGTATCTTTCACATAAACCACAGTCATCAATTAGGTACAGCAAGTAATTAGGAAGATAACAGTATTATATTCTTTTCTACAATGTAATTGGAGTACAAGTGTAAAATTTGACTGTAATTATTAACATAGATTAACATAGAATTTACAGTGCAGAAGGAGGCCATTCGGCCCATCGAGTCTGCACCAGCTCTTGGAAAGAATACCCTACCCAAGGTCAACACCTCCACCCTATCCACATAACCCAGTAACCCCACCCAACACTAAGGGCAATTTTGGACACTAAGGGCAATTTATCATGGCCAATCCACCTAACCTGCACATCTTTGGACTGTGGGAGGAAACCGGAGCACCCGGAGGAAACCCACGCACACACGGGGAGAATGTGCAGACTCCACACAGACAGTGACCCAAGCCGGAATAGCACCTGGGACCCTGGAGCTGTGAAGCAATTGTGCTATCCACAATGCTACCGTGCCTGCGTTCATTCATACCTGGAGTACTATGTACAATTTTGGTCTCCTTACCTAATGAAACATTTACCTGCCTTGGAGGGAAGTTTGACTCGGCTGATTGCTGGGGTGGGAGGATTAACTTATGAGAAGAGATTGAGTAGAACCCCGAGAGCTGCGAATGCTTAGTCGCTGTGTATATTCAAGGCAACGAATGATAAATCTTTGGATACGGAGGAAATTACTGGATTTGGAGATAATGGGAGTTGATGGAAGGATAGCTAGGCTTTACTAAATGCCACAGCAGGTTCAAAGGGCAAATGACCAAGTCCCGTTTCTCAGCTTCTATTTCTTATGTCCTTATCAAATTGATTTTTGACCCTGTGCAATTTTAAACTATTTCCACCCCCTCCATCCCCACCTTCCCAGATATTGGGATTGGGAGATGCTTTCAAATGCAGTGCCTTTTCATTTAGATAAACTGCTTCTTTTAACAAATCTTTTATCTCCAAATCTCGGAATCATTCTAGTCATGCCTCCAATTTTTTTTCTTGCACACAATGTTTCAATCATCCTGTAACATCAGACTTGGGATACTTTGGATTTCTTCTGCTTTACTTTTGAGCTCTGTAGTCACAACAAATTCAATCATAATATAAAACAATTTACTCTCAATTCTAATTACAGTTTGCTGATTTATGCTTTTGTCATGCAGTTGTGTGCACTCAACCCTGAAAAATACACTAAATGTGATATAATTTGAACTTACTTGTCTGAGAAGTCTCTCAGTTGCAACTGATTGTTCTCAAACACACACAAACCAAACAGCCTGATATTGCTGTGGATAGCGGTAATCAAGAACATAAGGGCACACAGAATAAGAAAAGAAATCAAAGAGCATCCCGTCCATCAAGCCCAGGCCTATTGCAGGCCATGAGTAATATACACTACAATGGGCCCGACCACTACTTCATTTTAAAAAATATAAAGTAAAAACAGAAAATTCGAGATAAATTCAGCAGGCCTGGCAGTATCTGTGGAGAGAGAAATTCCACCTGGACAAATGAATGGGAATCATAGGACATGACAAACAAGTACCTGGTCTCAAACCTAACACAACAGCTGCCTGGTTTCAACGTTCCAAGGAAAAAAATGGTCCACCCTTTAACAGGTTCAGGACCGGCCATGACCCCTGCTTGACCAACCTCCACACATGGGGCATTAGTGCCAGCCCCCAATGTGCCTGTGGGAGAGAGCAAACTATACACATCAGAGAAAAATGTCCAATCCACAGACTCAGCAGATGCCTATCTGTACTCAACACAGCAGAACCAGAAGAAATTGCTTGGCTTAGGGACTTTGCATTCGCTAAATAAACAATTAAAATTACATTGAAGTAAAACATTCAAGAATTTGAATGCGGATTACAGGGTCAACGGCAGGGTTCTGAGGAATGTGGAGGAACAAAGAGATCTTGGGGTTCATGTCCACAGATCTCTGAAGGTTGCCACTCAAGTGGATAGAGCCGTGAAGAAGGCCTATAGTGTGTTAGCGTTTATTAACAGAGGGCTTGAGTTTAAGAGCCGCGGGGTTATGCTGCAACTGTAATGACCCTGGTGAGGCCACATTTGGAGTATTGTGTGCAGTTCTGGTCACCTCACTATAGGAAGGATGTGGAAGCATTGGGCATTGGAAAGGGTGCAAAGGAGATTTATCAGGATGCTGCCTGGTTTGCAGGATAGGTCTTATGAGGAAGGTTGAGGGAGCTAGGGCTTTTCTCTTTGGGGGGGGGGGGGGGAGGAGGATGAGAGGCGTCTTAATAGAGGTTTGTAAGATGATGAGGGGGATAGATAGAGTGGACGTTCAGAGACTATTTCCTCGGGTGGATGTAGCTGTTACAAGGGGGCATAACTATAAGGTAAAGGGTGGGAGATATAGGAGGGATGTCCGAGGTAGGTTCTTTACTCAGAGAGTAGTTAGGGTGTGGAATCGACTGCCTGCTGTGATAGTGGAGTCGGACGCTTTAGGAACTTTCAAGCGGTTATTGGATAGGCACATGGAGCACACCAGAATGACAGGGAGTGGGATAGCTTAATCTTGGTTTCGGACAATGCTCGGCACAACATCGAGGGCCGAAATTCTGTGCTGTACTGTTCTATGTTCTAAATCTTTGTGTAATTAAATAGGGCCTTGGAGAGACCACACCCGAGTACTGTGCAGTTTGGCCTCTTTACCCGAGGAAGGATATACTTGCCTTAGGAACGCAATGAAAATCAACTAGACTGCTTTCTGGATGAGGGGGTTTGTCCTGAAGGAGTGATTAAGTGGATTAGACCAATATTCCCCAGGGTTTAAAAATGAGAACTGATTTTATTGAACGTATAAAATTCTTACGGATGATTTTTGGGGCTAAAAGCTGACATGATGTCGCAGGGTTTGGGAGTCGAAAACTAGTGGATCACAATCTCTGAATAAGGAGTTGGCAATTAAAACTGAGACCAAGAGAAAGCCTCTTGTGTGTATCTTAAATTCTCTACCACACAGAGCTGTTGATATTCAGTCATTAAGTATTTCTGAAGATCAATAGATTCTTGAATGGTAAGGGAATAAACAGATATGGATATAGTGTAGGGTGGGGTTGAGGTTGAAAGTCAGCTAAGGCCTTACTGAACGACAAAGCAGGTTCAAAGGACCCAAATGTCCTACCCTCGCTCTTTTTCTTACGTTTTCCAGTATTGAAGTGCAACATATTGGAATATTTACATAATTATTTTATGAGCACACAATGACCTTGACAGAAAATATTTTCAAGTAGTTTCAACATCAATCAGTTTTTTGGACAGGAGGCTAATATATAAATAAGGTACTATTTCCTCCTGTGTTGTCTGAAAACACTTGCAAACACTGAATGTTGGAACGTGGAGATTGTTCCTGTAATAGGTCTCTTGAAGATAAAATTGTGTTAGGAATTAAAAACTAATTAAACTAATATGAATTTATTAAACATATTTATAAAAGTGACTATGAAACTAATATGAATTTATTTAACCAATGTTCATGGGAGCAAAAGATACCACTAGCTGCATGTTTATGTAGGTGTGGTGATATACATCACTGTAAGTACACAAAGGGTTAATGTACATAGACTACACCTAGTTAGACACCAGAGGGAGCACCAGAGACATGACACACAGACAGTCAACCAATAGGTCAGTAAGATAGGACACGACCAATGGGCATTCAAGATACATACAGAGGTGACACTACCACAGGAGGGCATTACACCAACCCATATAAAAGGACACATCACACATGCTCAGTCTCTTTCCATTGGAGACACTCAGTGAGTACAGACACAGAGCTGATTGAACATCACACCGACCACGTGGATTGTAGCAGACTGGTTCGTCAGTCTGAGTAGCTATAGCAGGATTAACAGGAGAGTCGAATCCAAGTAGGAGAATCGTTAACAGTAATAAACGTGTTAAAGCTATCTCCAAGTCTGAACCTTCCTTTGTCAGAGTGAACATCAAGGAAGCAGCTTATGCTACGTCAAGAGCATAACAAAATAGTAGGCAGTTAACTTTACACAATTGAACCTTTATTGAACACAACTGGCTCATTTCAGTAGGATGTGTTTCCCTGATGAGCCTTGTACTCCTCACAGACCCGAGTTAGCAAAACATCCCAATGCAAGGCCATGGCTGTTTAATGTAGAAGGAACAGGTGGCTGTTTAGAGAGAGGCATCGAGACAGAGATTACGTGCAGCCTCTGGGAAAATTGGAGGGGACAGATAGTGCCTAATCTAGGAGACACCTTGCCTGTGAAATATGTGCCACCTGGATCCAGAGATATCTGTTTAATATAAACCTATACACAGTCAGCATTGGAATCGAAATAATGTTCTGTGAACTGTCAGTGTATAAAGGTGCTTGCAGGTCTGTAGACTAGCAGAGCCCTGCTCGAGGTCCTGCCGATGTAGCTCTCCCCCATATGATGGAAGAGCATGCTGTACCCGGGTCTCCTGAGATGATTTAATACAAACTTCACGACAATAGTAGTGTTTCCATTTATATCACATACCCCTTGCTTGTTGCAATCTTTACCTAAAGTGAAAGGAAACAATGGTAGCTGTAATTCAGGAAGATATATTGCTGAAGATGAGAATCGACATCTTTATGTCATAACAATCCCAAACTAACCATCAGTTAGTCAAGGAGACACAGAGACATCAACTTAATACTTAGCACACTGAAAAATGACACATGATACAAACTAAGCCCACCTTTCTCAGTCATGGCAATGGCCCCACCAGTGGAACTGCTTGCAAAATGTAGCAAGCTCTTGTACCAGCCTCCCATTTATGTGCCTGTAAATTCCATGGTATTTAACCTGTAGGATGCCATAATCCGACAAGGTGTGTAAACTTACTAGCTTCAATATCTATCTCAAACATAATCCGACAAGGTGTGTAAACTTACTAGCTTCAATATCTATCTCAAACATAATCCGACAAGGTGTGTAAACTTACTAGCTTCAATATCTATCTCAAACATAATCCGACAAGGTGTGTAAACTTACTAGCTTCAATATCTATTCTCAAACATTACCCGACAAAGTGTGTAAACCTATCCAATGCCTATTCTCAAAAAATAATCTTCCTCCATACATTATATACCAACAACGGATTTTGGCAGCATGACCTCTGTTAAGCACTTTGGTTTGAGGGCATGCTTGAGTGCTCCACAGTCTGCATTTCTTTATTAATGACTTTATTTCATGCTCTGTTTTTTTTGATATGAACATGGTTTGTTGTTTTTGCAGTTGATATTAATCATGTGGAGATGGAAATTTAAAATTATTTTTAAAAATAATGTCTGAAAACATAGGTAACACAAACACTCACGGTTCTACTTTTACAGCTTTGAAGGTTTTCTTTACCATATACCACACTGTGGTTAAAGGCGGAATGCAGGTTGACCAGGTTACACCAGGGGCAAAACTGTGTTTTTTTAAATAAATGTTTTTATTGGGTTTTTGAACAAAGTATATTTACCGTTACGTACACAGAATAAGAAATATATATGTATATACACATATATAGAAGAGAAGGGCACACCCAAACGTACCAAAAAAACAGTAAAAATAAAAAATAAAATAGAATAACTGGTAGGGTATTGTGCACCAGCTCAACAGCAGCAACTCTGTACAACTGGCAAAATTATTTACAACACATAAGTAGGCGACTGTTTGTGGGGGGGGAAAGGAGGAGGGTAGAGACTGGGGAGGTAAATATACATTTGGGTGCCGGAAAAACAATTACAGTGGGCAATACTCAAATGGGTTTGGTGTTGGTGTTGTCACTTGCTTCTCCGGACGGATCTCGCTGCCGTTGTCGTCTCGCGCTCACCTCCGCTTCAGCCGTTCCTCCCGTTTTTCGCCTGTATTCTCCTTGTTCCCTGTTCCTGGAGATGCCAAGTTTGTTATCGTATCCCGTGCCCACCTTCCGACTGTCATTTCACTGCCTCCCCCCCACCTCCCTGGTTCTCCTCTCTTGTTCCCTGTCCCTTCCCTCTCTCACCCCCCTCCCCTCCTGTGGTTTGTCTTTCTTTCCTCTTAGGTTTAGCTGCCCCCCACCTCCCCTGGTCTATCTCTCCCTCTCATGCTTTGGCTGCTTTCCCCTGGTTCCTGGCTACCTGGCTATTCTTCTGCTTGTTTGTTGGTCACAAACAGGTCCCGGAACAATCGGGTGAATGGCTCCCATGTTCTGTGGAAGCCGTCGTCTGACCCTCGGATGGCAAATTTGATTTTCTCCATTTGGAGAGATTCTGAGAGGTCGGACAGCCAGTCTGCAGCTTTGGGTGATGCTGCTGACCGCCAACCAAACAGGATTCTACGGCGGGCGATCAGGGAGGCAAAGGCAAGGGCGTCCGCCCTCCTCCCCAGGAATAGATCTGGCTGGTCTGAAACCCCGAAGACCGCCACTTTCGGGCATGGCTCCACCCTCATCCCCACCACTTTGGACATTGCCTCAAGAAGGCTGTCCAGTGCCCCGCAAGTCTGGGGCAAGACCAGAACATGTGGGCGTGGTTGGCTGGGCCTCCTTGGCATCGTTCACATCTATCCTCCACCTTCAGGAAGAACCTACTAATACGGGTTCTTGTTAAATGGGCTCTATGTACCACTTTTAGCTGCGTCAGGCTGAGCCTTGCGCACTTGGAGGTGGAGTTGACCTTATGCAGTGCTTTGCTCCAGAGTCCCCACCCTATTTCAATCCCCAGGTCCTCCGCCCATTTCTTTCTTGTTGTGTCCAGTACGGTGTCGGCCCTCTCTACCAGTCGGTCATACATGTCGCTACAGTTTCCTTTATCTAGTATGTGTGGTAGGCTATATTAGGGGTATCGCGGTACCTAGGTATGATGTAATATCCATCTAGTATGAGTGGTAGAACCTGCCTGCTGGTTCCACCCAGCAGGCGGAGCATAAGAGTCTGTGTTTCACCCACAGCAGTCATTCTGTACCGGAGCTGCTGGGGTAACGACTTGTTCATTAAAGCCTTCAATTGGACTACAATCTCGCTTCAGTAGTGATTGATCGTGCATCAATATACTTGCGTCCAGTAATGTCTGTCTTGGCGGTTGTGGGTACGTCCTTGTCTCCTTTTGAAAGACGTTTTTGAGTTGTAGATACCTTAGCTTGTTCCACCTGGCTAGCTGGAATTTCTCTGTCAGTTTGTCCATTGTTGCGATCCTGCCCTCCGTGTATAGATCCCTGACAGTCAGTGTCCCTCTGACCTGCCCCCACCTTTTGATGGTGGCGTCAGTCAGTGCTGGTGTGAACCTATGGTTGTTGCAGATGGGAGTTTTGTCCGACATTTTAGTCCGGCCATATTGCTGCCGTAGTTGCTTCCAGGATTGGAGGGTGGCTGTCACCACCGGGCTGCTGGAGTGTTTTTTGGGTGGGGATGGGAGTGCTGCCGTGGCGAGGGCCCGGAGGGAGGTCCCCATGCAGGAGGCCTCTTCTGCGCGCACCCAAACTCTTTCAGAAGGCGCCAAACTCTTTCAGGAGCGCGATGATTCCGTCCATGCTGCTTTGCGGGTCCGAAATGTAGAGGAGCAGGTCATCTGCATAGAGTGAGACAATGTGCTCTCTGCCGCCCCTTCGGATCCCCCCCCCCCCAGCTTTTTGCTGCTCTGAGCGCGACAGCTAGTGGTTCGATCGCTAGAGTGAACAGCAGTGGGGACAGTGGGCATCCTTGTCTGGTGCCCCTGTGCAGCTGGAAGTATCGGGAGTTGGTGTTGTTCGTCCATACGCTCGCCGTGGGAGCGTTGCATAGGAGCTTTACCCAGGAGGTGAACCCTGTTCCAAGCCTGAACCGCTCCAGTACCTCTATGAGGTATTTCCATTTGACTCTGTCGAAGGCCTTTTCTGCATCTAGGGAGATGATCACCTCTGGGGTGTTCTCTCCCCGGAGGGGGTCATTATCACGTTCAGCAGGCGCCTGATGTTCGAGGTAAGCTGTCTACCTTTGACCACCGCTGCGACCACCTCTGGTACACAGTCTTCTAGCCTTTTGGCTAGGATTTTGGCCAATATTTTGGCATGTGCGTTCAGCAGTGAGATGGGTCTGTATGACCCACATTCCGTTGGGTCTTTGTCGTTCTTAGGTATCAGCGAGATTCAGGCCTGTGCTAGCGTGGGCGGCAGTGTGCCCCTCGCTAGCGAGTCTGTGAACATCTCCTGCAGGTGCGGGGCCAGTGCTGTCGCAGATTTTTGATAGAAGTCTGCCAGGAACCCGTCTGGTCCCGGCGCCTTCCCTGCCTGCATGGAGCTAATGCCGTCCATGATCTCTCCCACGGTTAGTGGTGCTTCCAAGCCCCTTTTTCTGCCCTCCCCCACGACTGGAATGTCCAGTCCATCAAGGAACCGTTTCATCCCGGACTCCCCCATTGGGGGCTCTGAGGTGTACAGCCCTAGATAGAAGGCCTTGAAGGTTTTGTTGGGCAAAACTGTGTTGATCATTACATTCTAGACACTTTGACATGAAAAAAAATCATTAAAAAAATATCTATTTCAGCCGTTGCAACTTTCTCGCCTCTGAATCACAAGGTTCCGGATTCAAGTCCCATTCAAAGGCTTGAGCACAAATTTCAAGGCTGACAGTTCAGTGTAGTCCTGAAGGAGTGCTGCGCTGTCAGGGATGCCATCTTTCAGAACAGACATTAAACCGAGACACCATCTGCCTGTTGGGATATAAAAAATCCCATGGCACAATTTCAAAGAACAGGAAAGCTGGCCCCTGTGCCTTGCCCAATATTGATCCCTCAATGAACATCACAAAAGACAAATTATCTAGTCATTAATGCATTGCTATTTGTCAAAATTTGCTGAGCGCATAATGGCTCCATGTAGCCTGCATTACGACAGTGACTACACTTCACAAGAGTACTTTTATTAGCTGTATTGAGATGTCCAGTAGTTGTGAAAAGTGCTATGTAAATGCAAATCTTTGTTTCTTCGTGCATTGTTTGCAGTCTGCTTCTACCAGCTGGGGGTAGGAAGAGGAGGAAATCAGCTTAAGAAAGGAGAATTTTCAATTTATCTCAGGAGCAGACAGCAAAAAGATTATTACGGTAGACAGTGGAACCCCCTTAGCACTGTTCACAGCATTTTGCAGGATACAGTGCAAGTTTGATAAATGTTATCAAAATGTTTTAATTTGACAAGTTAATGCTGATTAGGTTTTTGGCATTATCCTCCCCACCAATGTAGAACATCCTCCACCCCTATAACCCACCCTGAGCTCTGAGTTACTCTGATTCTGTTCTTTCTTTCATCCCCTTCCCTTCAACCCCATAAGTGAACGTGCAACATTGCTGTGCCGCACACTCGAAAATCTTCTCCCAAACACACACCCCTACCCTCCACAACCTCGCCATCTTCTTTTCTGCTTTGAAGACCAATCTTAAAACTAACTTTTTTAGCTAAGCTTTTTATCCCTCCCCAAGCACTCATTTAGAATCATTGAATCTCTCTCTACAGTGCAAAAGGAGGCCATTCGGCTCATCGCATCTGCACTGACCCTCTGAAAGATCACACTACCTAGGCCCAGTCCTCCACAACCATGTTAACACCACCTAACTGTTGGACAATAAGGGGCAATTTAGCATGGCCAATCCACCAAACCTGCACATCTTTGGACTGTGGGAGAAAACCGGAGCACCCGGAGGAAACTCACGCAGACACGGAAGGATGTGCCAACACCACACAGACAGTCACCAAAGGTCGGAATTGAACCTGGGTCCCTGGCGCTGTGAGGCAGCAGTGCTAACCCACAGAGCCACCGTGCCTATCTTTTCTATCACCTTCTTTGGTTTGACATGATTTGTCATTTGACTGCATCGCAGAGAAGCCCCGGAGATATTTTCTACATTAAGTGTAAGTTTTTGTTGCTTTCATAGTCTTAACTCTACATTCTTCTGTAACTTTTGTCAATCTTAGAACCGTCTCAACTGACGTCGAAATGACCAGATTTATTCCTCTGAATCTGGACCATGGGAATTTCAGCCAACCCAGGACTCAGTCGGATACAATGCCTATGTGTATCTGAAAAACAGGTAATCAGACCTGATTGAAACCCCCGCTTGTTTGCATTTTAATGGCCCAGTTTCCCAGGACAATAGAACTCCAATCAAGCAACCGGTACAGCCACAGATTGATCGGCGCCACTCCCCTTACTCAGAAAGCACGACTGCCAAGGTCAATGACCGCTAAGGATCCGCCCAGCCACCAAGGCACCCGCCCCTTTATTGGCCGAAATCAAAGACAGTGATCAGAGCCCTGTCAAACTGTTGGGTCCAAGGTTAAGGACCGCCCCAAAGAGCGCAAAATCTCAGAGGGATAAAAGAGAGCACAGCCATGTGTTCTGCTCTTTTGGATCCGGCCTGTGCCAGCCCAATTGCAGCAGGAACAGCCAACTAAGTTCAATAGGTTTCATAATTTACTGAATGAATTAGGTACATGCCAAGTATTGTTTCCCTTTGAGCTAACCTCCCCTCTTAATAACGCCGCTGTACACCAACAATAAAACACAAGTGCAAAATGGATGCTGCAAATCTGAACATTTGAAGAAAACAAGAAATGCCGCAAATACTCATCAGGTCTGGAAGCAGAGAGAAACAGAATGGCTTCAGGTCATGACCCAAGTACATTACTGGAAACTGATGTATTTCTTAAACATTCAACAACATTTCAGTGCCAGGTTAAGTTAAGCTTTCACAAATGTGTGATAATCACCGGTTTGTTCTGTCCGAGTGGACTGGGCGGGGTCTTTAGGAGGTGGCAGTGGGCAGGGATTGAGAGATTTGGTGATCTCTTCATTGAGGAGGGCTTCCCGAGCCTGGAGGCATTAGAGGAGTTTGAGTTGCCGGGTGGGAACTGGTTTTGGTTCCTGCAGGTACGGGACTTTGTCCGGCGGCAGGTTCCAAGCTTTCCTCGCCTCCCCCGAAGGGGACTACAGAATAAGGTGATGTCAAAAACGGGAGTTGGGGAGTGGAGGGTTTCGGAGATATTCAAGGAGTTGATGGAGTGGGAAGGGGTCCCTATCGGGGAGGTGAAGAGGAAGTGGGAGAAGGAGTCGGGAGGGGAGTTGGAAGTCGGACTATGGGAAAAGGCCTTGAAGAGAGTCAATTCATCCTCGTCGTATGCCAGGCTTAGCCTGATCCAGGTCAAGGTGGTTCATAGGGCTCATGTGACTGTGGCCTGGATGAGGAAGTGGAGGATAGGTGCGGGCGGTGTGGGGGTAACCCGACGAACCACATACACATGTTCTGGGCATGTCCGAAGTTGAGGGGATTCTGGCAGGGATTTGCGGACGTCATGTCAGAGGTCCTGGAAGGGAGGGTGAGTCCGAGTCCAGAAATGGCAATAGGATCCATGGGGAGAGAGAAAAGCCGATGTTTTGGCCTTTGCCTCCCTGGTGGCCCGGAGACAGAATTTGCTGGGATGGAGGGACTCGAAGCCTCCAAAGTCAGGAGTGTGTGTTAGTGGCATGGCAGGGTTCAAAAAGTTCAAAATGGCTGGAAAAAGTTCGCCTTGAGAGGTTCAATTCAGGGGTTTGCTCGGAGATGGCAGACATTCATCAACTTTTTTTTCGGAAAATTGAACGTCAGCAGAAAGAGGAGACTGGGGGGGGGAATGAGAGGCATGGCAGTGTAAAATAAGAGACAGGGAATCAAATACATGGGTAGTTAGGAGCTAGGGCATGGGGGTAGTTGGTTATGTTATTCTAATATTGTTGCGTGTGTCGGGCCGCTAGACTGTTCAGAATGTTAATTTGTTAAACTGAAAATTACAAATGCTTCAATAAAATGTTTTCTAAAAAAAAAGTTAAGCTTTCACAAACATGCTTAACAGAAACAAAATTGGCCAGAAAAATGTTCCAGGAATGGACTTGGGTGCCGAATCAAACATCCAAACTGCCTGATCTTGGCCATGTAGTCAGTCAGTCACATAACACTCACTCAGTAATCAGACAAAAGCACAGCACAGAATTCAAAATTACGTTACATGTCAAGAGAGCCACAGTAATGAAAGATGATCCTCACTCTCACATGCACAGCTATTGCAGTTTACCCACCTTAATAGAGGACTCTGTATAAACAAAGTGCTAAATCCTTGTTTTTGAAAAGCCTTACCCAAACAACCTTTCCTGTTAATCACCCATGGCTTTGATGGTGGTGTTCGGAGGGAAAGCAAAACAGTCCCATTGAACTGTTCTTTTGTTTTCAATAAAAAATAATCAAAATGCTTCCAATTAAAGCTGCCGGAACTGCCTGAACTTAAAACAGTAAGTGGGGAGCGAGGTTCATTTTCTTTGCCCTGCTTGACTGACTCCTGTCCCTGTGAAACATACTCACCAACCAGGACCCTTGCAAAATCTATTACTGGCCAATCCCGAGAACTTGTAACTTTCGGACCAGAGTCAAAATTGGCCGTGGTGGTGGTGGGCAGGTATCCTTGTGGGGTTTGCACATTCTCCCCGTGTTTGCGTGGGTTTCGCCCCAACAACCCAAAGATGTGCAGAGTAGGTGGATTGAACACGCTAAATTGCCCCTTAATTGGAAAAATGAATTGGGTACTCTAAATTTATTTTAAAAAACAATGCCAGATTCAAAGGCTCCGATAACCATGATGCTGCATCACAACTGTTAATGATTCCCCTCATCAGCTGCCATTTCCCTGAGCGCAAACACTCTCATTAACGCGCAACTGATTCCTCGACTCTGAAAACAAGGTAGCTTCATCACCCGGGCCGGGTCCATTGCCAAGGGAATGTGGCTCAATGAAGGCAGGGTGCAGGTATGCGGCCTCTCTGGCAGCAGCGGGATATTAGCATGTAACGGTGTGAAGCTTTCGGCACTGCTCTTGGGGTTTATTGGTATTTGTGTTTGGTATTCAAGTTTTGTAAATAGTGTCCTGAGAAATCAGGCAGAAATGCTGCTTTTTATCTCACAACAGATAATAATATAATAATAATCTGTATTAGTGTCACAAGTAGGCTTACATTAACATTACAATGAAGTGCCTTTGAAAATCCCCATGTAGCAAATTTACAACTATGTAATGAGTAAAGACATGCCTTTAACATAGTTTATATTGAAAAAGTCGAGCTATCAATAATACGAGAGCAGAATTTAAAGACAGAAGCAATTTCCTCACATTACACGTTGTACTGTCTATGTATCCCAACAATCCCCGAACCTCTACTCAGCCACAAGGACCAAGACAACACCGTAAACCTCAGTGTAGCACTGCTTGCGTGTAGCACTGTCAGAGGTGCCGGCTTTTGCTTCAGTTAGTAAACCATGGCTCCCGTTTGACCCCTCAGGTGGTCAGAAAAGATCCCATGGGACTAGGTCAAAGAAGTGCTCGGGAGTTCTTCCAGCATATGGGCTAATATTTATTCCTCAATCAACGCCATAGAAACAGATTATCAAGTCAATATCACGTTGTTGTTTGTGTTTCCGTGATGTGTGCAAATTGGCTGCTACGTGTCCAACATTACAACAACAATACTTCTGGAGTACATTATTGGCTATACAGCCTTTTGGGGCAGCGTGATGTTGCGAAAGGTGCTTTACAAACACAAATCCTTTATTTCCCTTCCCTGTTCATAGTTATCCAGTGATCGCAGAAGCAGAAGTGCAGATCTGAGTGTCAGTTAAGGACAGGATTGTACTCGGCTGTAAAATCCATAGCCAAACCGCCTTACGGCATGTGCTCAGGTTTCAATTATGGGCATTCAGATGAGTTATTAAAGTTCAGCCATCAACCAGAATCGATTTCTAACATGAGACAAAGAGGGGCTTGAAAAAAGAAAAACTGGTTCAAGGGCAGCACGGTTAGCACTACTGCCTGCCGAGGACCCGGGTTCAGCCCCGGGTCACTGTCTGTGTGGAGTTTGCACATTCTCCCCATGTCTGGGTGGGTTTCACCCCCACAACCCAAAAAGATGTGCAGGATAGGTGGATTGGCCACGCTAAATTGCCTCATAATTGGGAAAAAAATTATATTTTAAAAAAACTGGTTCAAATTTTGCAGAAACCTACAATATAGTAAAACGTGGGGAAGATGGCAATGGACTTCAAAAGGACATAGACAGGCTGGTGGAATGATAGACACATAGCAGATTAAATTTAACACAAAAAAGTGTGAGGTGACACTAAAACTTAGAAAGTCAATACAAACCAATACAGTCAATACAATAGGGCAGCATGGTAGGATGGTGGTTAGCACAATTGCTTCACAGCTCCAGGGTCCCAGGTTCGATTCCCGGCTTGGTTCACTGACTGTGCGGAGTCTGCATGTTCTCCCCATGTGTGCGTGGGTTTCCTCCGGGTGCTCCGGTTTCCTCCCATAGTCCAAAGATGTGCAGGTTAGGTGGACTGGTCATGCTAAATTGCCCTTAGTGTCCAAAATTGCCCTTAGTGTTGGGTTGGGTTACTGGGTTATGGGGGTAGGGTGGAGGTGTGGGCTTGGGTAGGGTGCTCTTTCAAAGAGCCGGTGCAGACTCGATGGGCCGAATGGCCTCCTTCTGCACCGTAAATACTATGGTAACCCAATGGTACAATTTAAAAAGGGTGCAAGAGCTGAGCAACCTAAGGGGGTTCATGCATAAATCATTCAAGGTGGTAGGAGTGGTTAACAAATAGAGATAATAAAGATTTATAAATAAAACCTTAGAATACAAAAAAAAGGAAGTAGCGTAATATAAAACACTACTTTGGAGAATTGTGTCCAATTCTGGGTACCACACTTTAGAATGGATGTGAAGGCGTTGAAGTGAGTACAGAAGGGATTTCCGAGAATCATTTCGGGGTTGAGAGATTACAGCGACTGGATAGACCTGGAAAAATGGACGTTGTCCTCCTTGTAGCAGGGAAAGGCTGAGAGGTGGAGATAAAGAGTTGACAAACAGAAAGTGCTTCCAATCATCTTCAGGGTAACTAGTGGGCACAGATTTAATGCGATTGGCAAAAGAACCAGAGACATGAGAAAAACATCTTCAAACAATAAAGGTTGTGATTTGCAATGTACTGCCTGATAGGATGGGGGATACACATATATAATGATAGTTTCAAAACAGAATTAGATAGATCATTGAAGAACAATTTGCATAGGCATGGGAAAGGAACGGGCAAGTGGGACTAACCAAATTGTTCTTTGAAAGAGCAGACACACACTCAATGGCCTGGATGCTCTCCTCTGCACTGTTGTGTTCTGAGTTTCTATTCTATTATGGAAAATATGAATATGCTCACATGTTTCCAGAAAGTCTGGGTGCAACTGTCAAACCTAGAACAGATCCGCCGTCTACTAACTTTATTCTGAAGTGTCAGGTCGGCGTTCAAACAGATTTATCTAATATGTGACAAATTTACACTCTTTATTTAATCTACTGTTTTTTTCCAATTCCTTCCGACCACTCTTGTCATCATGATTAAACCTTCTTCAATGTAATTATCACTTAGAAAAATGAAACAAATCACCCATCATGCAGCCTGCTCGGAGCAGACTGATAGAGCTAGAAAGGTGCACAGCACAGTTCACAAGATTACTATATTGCAGAGGGAAAGAAAAACAATTACAGGCTCAGTAAAACAATTTGATAATGTCTGCAATGTTGGAGATAACAACCAAATCACTTATGTGACCATGGAGTGATTGGTCACATAAAGGGCTGTTCCTGTTCAAAGTCACAGAAAAGGGCTCTTCTTACCCAGGCCCGGGTGGAATTTTGATGAAAAGGCGTAGGTGAATGTTAGAGGAGTAGCTTACCCCCTGGAATGGTATGTCTTCTGATCACCGGACCCGGCCGAAAACAGTGAGAGGTTTGACTGGAAAGTTGAAACAGTCTTGTGCTTCACAGACAGTCTCTTCCAGCAGGCAGGCGGGGAGGGGCAAGCTGTAAGGCCCCAAATACAGGAACTGATGACTTTTATCAAGGAGGAATTCCATATGCAGAGGAAAGAAACGCGTGAGGATCATGCAAAGGCCATTGCAGAAGCTGTGGCACCCCTGAAGAGTACTTTGGAGCCGTTGGAGAGGTGTTTGGAGGTGCAGGTGTCACAGATTCGGGAGATTGAAGGAGTGATCTCGGATCACAGGGATCGTGGTGGCTCTGGAGGTGGAGGTGAGGCTCCTAGTAGACCTTTGTAAGACGCTGAGGGCAAAGGTTGAGGAGCAGGAGACTACCTCGAGAAGACAGAACCTGCGAATACTGGGCCTGCCTGAAGGAGTGTAAGGTGTGAGTGCCACGAGGTAAGTCTGAGGATGCTGGAGGGACTAGTGGCAGAAGGGGAGCTAGATAAGGCACCTGAAGTGGACCGAGCGCATAGGTATCTGAGGCGAAAGCCTAGAGCTGGGGAGCCGCCGCAGGCGGTGATCGTGAGACTCAATAAATTTGTGGAGAGAGAACATTCTACGGTGGGCCAGGGAGAAGTGTAGCTGCGACTGGGAGGAAAATAACGTCTGGAACGTGGTGGGGGAGAAGGCCAAGAGGGGTGGACAGGGGGAGGGGGGAAAGAGAAAGTGGGGGGGGGAAGAAGGGGAAGGGAAAAGCGGGGGGTGGGGTTCTGCGACGCGGCAGGGGGTGAGAGATGACATGGTCAAGGACAAAGAAAGGTGCCATCTGGGATGGGCTAGGTACAGAGTGGAATTAAAGGGGCGGGGGTTAAATGAGGAAAATGATGGACGGTAGAGGGGATTGCAAGCCTCCAGCAAGGTTGGTAACGTGGAACGTCCGGGGACTGAATGGGCCGGTTAAAAGGTCACGGGTGTTCACGCACCTCAGGAGCTTGAAAGCGGGTGTTGTCTTTTTGCAGGAGACACACCTCCGTGTGAAGGACCAGGTTAGGTTAAGAAAGGGGTGGGTCGGGCAGGATTTTCCACTCAGGGTTTGATTTGAAATAGAGGGGTGTGGCGATTTTAATGAGCAAAAAAATAGGATCCGTGAGTGCGAAGGTGGTGATGGATCCAGGCAGGAGATATGTGACTGTGAGTGGGGCATTGGAAGGGGCACCGGTCGTGTTGGTAAATGTGTATGCCCCCAATTGGGATGATGTGGGTTTTATGAGGGGGTTGCTGGCAGCAATCCCGGATTTGGCCACGTACCAGTTGATCATGGGAGGAGATTTTAACTGTGTCCTGGAGCCGAGGGTGGATTGATCGAGCCCCAGGTCGATGGGTAGGGTACGAATGGCAAGGGAGCTGGGAGGGGGGGGCGGTTTATGGAGAGGATGGGTATGGTGGATCCATGGCACTTTCAGAACCCAGGGGGAAGGGAGTATTCCTTCTTTTTACACATCTATAAGGTGTGTTCGAGGATTGATTGCTTTGTGGTGAGTGGGGAGATTTTGGTTGGGGTGGAGGGGGCAGAGTATGCGGGGATAGTTATCTCGGACCATGCACCCCACAGGCTGGATATTCGGTTCAGTGCGGGACGAGAGCAGAGGCCGGGGTGGAGGTTTGACTCGGGGTTGTTGGCGGATGGAGGTTTTTGTGATAAGGTGCGGTTGGCGATTAGGGATTATGTGGAGTTCAATCAGAATGGGGAGGTGTCGGCGGGCATTTTTTGGGAAGCACTAAAGGCAGTGGTCCGGGGAGAAATTATCTCATTTATGGTTCGTACGAATAAGGAAAGGAAGGCGGAACATGACCGTCTAGTGAGCGAGATAGTGGAGGTGGACAGGGAATATTCGAGGGTGCCCACCGTGGAGGGATTGGCGAGGAAGAAAAAGTTGCTGGGGCAATTTGACAGGCTGACAACGGGGAGGGCAGTAGGGCAACTGCGTAGGACAAGGGGGGTGCAATATGAGTATGGGGAGAAGGCGAGCCGCATGCTGGCGCACCAGCTGCGGAGGCAGGCTGCGTCCAGGGAAATATTGAAGATCCGGACTGGGGCTGGAGATGTGGTGTCAGAGCCATGGAAGATAAATGAGGCATTTAGAGAGTATTACCAGGGACTTTATGAGGCAGACCCAGGAGGAGGAGGGGGGGCATGGGGTGGTTTCTGGACGAGCTGAAATTTCCCCAGGTGGAGGAAGCAAAGAGGCAGGCATTGTAGGAGCCCCTGGGGCTGAGGGAGGTGCTGGATAGTATCAGGGGTATGAAGTCGGGGAAGGCCCCTGGGCCGGATGGGAAACCGGCAGAATTTTTTCAGGAATTTGCGGCGGTTCTGTCACCACATCTGTTGGGGACATTTAATGAAGCACTGGAGAAGGGGAAGTTGCCAGAGAGGATGAAGCAGGCAGTAATCACACTAATCCCCAAAAACGGGAAGGATCCGGTGGAATGTGGATCGTATAGACCCATATCACTATTGAACACGGATGTGAAAGTATTGGCTAAGCTGTTGGTGGGGAGGATGGAGGATTGTGTCCCGTGGGTGGTTGCAGAAGATCAAACAGCCTTCGTGAAGGGCAGGCAGCTCGCCAGTATTATAAGACGGCTGTTGAATGTGGTGATGAATCCGTCGAGAGCTCTGGTACCAGAGGGGGTGGTGTCCATGGAGGCAGAGAAAGCATTTGATTGGGTGGAGCGGCAGTACTTGTTCGAAGTTTTGGGCCGAGATTTGTGGCATGGGTGCGGTCGCTGTATGTGGCGCCAAGTGCAAGGTTGAGGACAAATGATATGACCTCACGAAACATTGACTTAAACAGGGGTACGAGGCAGGGGTTCCCACTGTCGCCGCTGCTGTTTGCGCTGGCCATAGAGCCATTGGCGATGGCTCAGGGGGTCGGCAGAGTGGCAGGGGGTAATGGGGGGACAGAGGGAGCATCGGGTGTTGCTCTATGCCGATGACCTCTTGCTGTGTGTTTCGGATCCGTTGGGAGAGTATGGGAAGGATTATGGACCTGTTGGGGAGATTTGGAGTGTTCTCGGGATACAAGCTGAATGTAGGGAAAAGCGAGGTATTCCCGGTGAATGAGCTGGCACAGCGGGCTAATTTAGGGGAGATGCCATTTACGGTAGTGAGGGATAGGTTTAGGTACTTGGGGATTCAGGTAGCGAGGGAATGGACGGGGCTCCATAAGTGGAACTTAACAAAGCTGGTGGTGGAGGCCAGGGAGGATCTTAAGAGGTGGGATACACTGCACTTAAAGTTGGCGGGGAGGGTCCAAGTGGTGAAAATGAATATTCTGCCGAGGTTCTTGTTTATCTTTCAGGCTCTCCCGATCTTTATACCAAAGGCCTTTTTTCGGAAAGAGGACACAAGCATCTCTGACTTTCGATAGGCGGGGAAGGTGCCGAGGGTGGGGCGGACCCTGCTACAGAGGCAGAGGCAGCAGGGGGGAGTTGGCGTTGCCAAACTTGCTTCATTATTATTGGGCAGCGAATGTGGACCAGGTGCGGCGGTGGTGGGAAGGAGAAGAGGTAGAGTGGGTTAGGATGGAAGCGGAATCTTGTAAGGGGTCTAGTTTGAGGGCTATGGTGACGGCAGCATTGCCAATGGCTCCAAGTAGGTATTCAGGGAGCCCAGTGGTGCAGTCCACGGTGAAGATATGGAATCAGCTGAGGAGGCATTTTAGGGTGGAAGGGATGTCGGTGCTAACGCCGCTGTGCGAAAATCATGGGTTTGGGCCGGGGGGGGATGGATAGTGTATACAGGAGGTGGAGGGAAGAGGGGCTGGTCAAGGTGAGGGATTTGTATTTGGAGGAAGGGTTCACCAGTCTGGAGGAGCAAAGGGAGAGGGTAGAGCTGCCGAGGAGCAGTGAGTTCAGGTATCTGCAGGTTAGGGACTTTGCACGAAAGGTCTGGAAGGGGTTCCCTAGATTACCGGGATACACCCTGCTGGAGCGACTGCTGCTTTGGATGTGGAAGGGGGGGGAAGAATTGGGGATACATATAAGTGGCTGGGGGAGCAGGGAGGCGAGCTGGTGGTGAAGATCAAGGAAAAATGGGAAGCGGAGTTGGGAATGGAGATCAATTGGGGAGTATGGAGTGAGGCACTGCGAAGGGTAAACGGGGCCCCCTCTTGTGCAAGGATGAGACTGATACAGTTTAAGGTGGTGCACAGGGTGCATATGACTCGGGCGAGAATGAGTGTGTTCTTTCAGGGGGTAGCAGATGAGTGTGAGAGGTGTGGGCGGGGCCAGCGAATCATGCGCACATGTTTTGGGGTTGTGAAAAATTGGGAAGATTCTGGGCGGGAATGTTCGCGGTCTTAGCCAGGATAGTGGAGGAGGGAGTGGACCCGGACTCTTTGGTGGCGATATATGGAGTTTCAGAGAAGCCCGAGCTCATGGAGAGGAGGAAGGCCGATGTCTTGGCCTTCACCTCTCTGATTGCACGGCGACAAATTTTGCTGGAGTGGCGGTCGGCATCGCCACCAGGGGTAGCAGCATGGTTGGGTGACCTGTATGACTTCCTGCAGTTAGAGAAAATAAAATATGAGTTAAGGAGCTCAGCAGGGGAGTTTGAGAAAAGTTGGGGATGTTTGTGACCGTGTTTGAGGAGCTGTTCGTCGCAGGGGGGTGGGTGATGGGGAGGGGGGGGTGAAAATAGGAGAAAAATCTGTACAAACTGTATAGTTGATTGTTGGGAAGAATGTTTCCCTGGATGTACATTTGCTGTAACCTTTGATTTAGCTTTGAATAAAATGCATTTTAAAAAAAAGAGAAAGTGGTGTCAGTCTTTTTGGGGGGTTTACTAATGCTTTGATGCACATGTTTTTGCACTGGTATGTGCAACATGTGTTCCCAAAAAACCTTTTGATATAAATTACCAAGTTCCACATAAAATGACACACGAGAAGGAGCTTGCTTGGAAATCAGTGACCTAAGCAACGTTGAAAAGAGTTTAAAAGCCACAGAAAAGTTGTCGAGAAGTATAAAGGTAACTTAGTTAAAACGCAACGCAAATCCTGCCCACCACAGCCCCCATCAGACCGCCATATCAGAACCCCCTTCCCATTAGACCCATACCGGACCCTCACACCAGAGACCCCCACATCAGACACCTTGGCAAGTGAAAAAGCAGTGATTTTTTCAATTTCTGCCTCAACTGCTCTTGAACTTCCGGGCAGAAGTGACTGATTGGGGTGGGGGACGACTTCATTGATATTAGGTGTCTCTGATATGGGGGGTCGGTGCACCCTAATGCGTTTGTGCTTATGGATGCGCCCAAGCAAATCCCGTGGTAGTGTGTGTGTGTGTTTGGTGGCGGGGTTGGAGAGGGGGGGGGGGGTGTCTACTTGCCCATGGTTGGGAGGGGTGGGGCAAGATTTGCGATGTGGGCGGGGTAGCCACTGGTATCAGACTGCCATTTTGAACGGGATTCGTAAGAGAATTCCAGGAGCTCCTTGCCATGAACAAATTAGCATGGCAAAGGAGAGTGAATCGCTCCTGGCTGCACTTCTAACACCTGCGTCTAGCACCTGGAGTAATTCTACTCTGGTGGGAGAACTTAGTCTCCCAAAAGGAGAATCCTGCTCAACAACTTTTCCTTGTTCCCAAGTCACATTGCAGAGGCTTAAGCACAAAACATTGGCTGACATTCCAGTGCAGTACTGAGGGAATACTGAACTGCCAGAGGTGCCATCTTTCAGTTGAGATGAAGGAGAAAAGGTAAACAGAGCAATGAAACTGAACTTTCCAGTCTCAGGGAATCGGGAACAAGTGCAGGTTGGGCAAAACCAAACCTTGTTGAAAGATATAAAAGGACACAGATCAGTCCAAGAAGCAGTAGCAGTTCTTGAATCCAGTTATGCAGTACAAGGTGAAGATGACCGATGGCAACAGTCCAGATACAGAAGCTGAGAATAAGCTGCAGCTGTTTTCTGTTACATGGGCTTGGTGGGTCTACCCCAGTGGTGGGAAACCTGCAGCACAGGGGCCACATACAGTCCATCTGGGTTCTGCATACAGTCTACGAGACACATTGTTGACTGTTGTCCATGGCAAGGTTGTCACATTCCGCTGATTTCCATCTGCATAGTTTTTTCCTACTAGTATGACTGAAGTAGAGCACATGTAAAACAAGGGCAAGTGAAGTGAGTTGCGTGCTAATTGTACACAACTTGACCGTGAGAGCCATACACGCCCTCTGCGCCCAAAGTGTAAATACTTCTTTTGTTTTTAACATTTGAAATTGATGATAGTTCAATCAATGTACAAATGATTTAAGAACATTCTACAAGTCAAAATATTCAGTGTGTAATTTTTAAAAATATTTTATTCAGGCATTTTCATATAAACAAACAAAAGTATAACAACCAAACAACATTTTAACCCCCTCCCCCCCCCCTCCTCCCCTAATACCACCCCACTCCTCATCTCCCGCCTTCCCATTTTAAGCCCCCCCCCCAACCCCTCAAACCTCCTGAAAGAAATCAATAAATGGCTTTCACCCTCAGGTGAACCTATCCACCAACCCCCTCAAGATGAACTCAACCTTCTCCAGCCTCAGGAATTCCGCCAGGTTACTCACCCACACCCCCGCTTTCGGCGGCTCAGAGTCCCGCCACCCGAGCAACATCCATCTGCGGGTTATCAAGGAGGCAAAGGCCAGGACATCAGCCTCTCTCGCCCCCTGGACTCCTGGGTCTTCCAACACCCCGAATATCGGCACCTCTGGACTCATGACCAACCCCATCCCCAGAACCTCAGACGTTACGTCCGCGAACCCCTGTCAGAACCCCTTCAGTCTTGGACATGCCAGAGCATGTGGACGTGATTTGCGGCCCACCCTGCACAGCGCCAACACCTATCCTCTAGCCCCGCAAAGAACCTACTCATTCTTGCTACTGACATATGTGCTCCTGTCATATGTGCCCTAGGTGTCACTTGAAACTGGATCAGACTTAGCCTCATGTGCATTAAATATATTTAATAATATTCATAAGGTCATGGTTAGTGACACATGCCCGATTTCAATCTTGCAGCTGACTTAGATGAAAGAGGGCCACTATAGCGGCCCGCTCACTAGCCTAGGTTGCGCGTCACTGATCTACCCCATTCAGACCAAGTTGAGCAGGTTCTGCAGACGTGTGCCATTTGTGGTGAGGACCATGTCCGTGGAACTCACATTGATAAAATGCTGCTGTTGGCTGGGGATCAGACTAGCTCCTAGAAGGGCGGCACAGCGGCACAGTGACTAGCACTGCTGCCTCATGGCGCCGAGGACCCGGGTTCAATCCTGGTTCCAGGTCACTGTCCGTGTGGAGTTTGCACATTCTCCCATGTCTACGGGGGGTCTGCGTGAGTCTCTCCCCCATAACCCGAAGATGTGCAGTGTCGGTAGATTGGCCACGCCAAGTTGCCCCTTAATTGAAAAAAAAAATTGGGCACTCTAAATTTATTTTCAAAAAAGACTAGCTCCGAGAAGCACACGTGAGGATGACAGAGGTTGAAGGTCTTTGTGACTCACTGTGATCACTAAAGTCTGAGTGGACTGCTGACCCAATTCGTAGAACTATCATAGTTGTACCTGCCATTTAAGATGCAATTTATAGTTTATATTCAACAATAATTTGCCTGTTAATTCATGTTTATCTCATGTTAAGCCTGGATGTTAGAGTACTGGATACATACCATATAGGAGCATATAGCATGGGAATTTGAATCTAGATGTGAATTCGAAGCTGGGTGGGGAGAAAGTGCTTTTTATCCCTGGTAAGTGACTGGTAAGTAGTGTTTCTGTTTTTCTGTTTCTTTGCATTGGTATATTTATTTATTTTTTTCTTCGTTGTTTATTTATTTATTTAATTTGGGAAGGGGGGGGGGGCACACTGCAGGTGAAAGGTACTGAGGGAGAGAGAAAATGGGTGACCAAAAGACAGAGCAAGAGTACGAAGGCAGTGCAGGTGTCCTCTGCGGTCATCTCCCTGCAAAACAGATATACCGCTTTGGATACTGTTGAGGGAGATGGCTCACCAGGGGAAGGCAGCAGCAGCCAGGTTCATGGCACCGTGGCTGGCTCTGCTGCCGAGCAGGGCAGGAAGAAGAATGGCAGGGCTATAGTGATAGGGGACTCATTTGTAAGGGGAATAGACAGGCGGTTCTGCAGACACAATCGAGACTCCAGGATGGTATGTTGCCTCCCTGGTGCAAGGGTCAGGGATGTCTCGGAGCGGCTGCAGGACATTCTGTGGGGGGGGGGGGGGGGGGGGGGGTGAACAGCCAGCTGTCGTGGTGCACATAGGCACCAACGACATAGGTAAAAAACGGGACGAGGTCCTACAAGCTGAATTTAGGGAGTTAGGAGTTAAACTAAAAAGTAGGACCTCAAAGGTAGTAATCTCAGGATTGCTACCAGTGCCACGAGCTAGTCAGAGTAGGAATGTCAGGATAGAGAGGAGGAATGCGTGGCTCGAGAGATGGTGCAAGAGGGAGGGATTCAAATTCCTGGGACATTGGAACCGGTTCTGGGGGAGGTGGGACCAGTACAGACCGGACGGTCTGCACCTGGGCAGGACTGGAACCCATGTTCTGGGGGGGGGGGGGGTTTGCTAGAGCTGTTGGGGAGAGTTTAAACTAATGTGGCAGGTGGATGGAAACCGATGCAGGAAGTTGGAAGGTAGTAAAACAGGGACAGAAACAAAAGGCAGTAAGGGGGAAAGTGTAAGGCAGAGAAGCCATAGTCAAAAATCAAAAAGGGCGTCAGTACAAGGTACAGTGACTGCGGGGAGCTCAGTGAATAGGACCAGGAATACTAAAAGGAATAAAACGGGAAGTGAAAACATTAATGGTAAGTAACGCGGCAGGTTGATACATGAAGATATGGGTTAAACGACAAGGAAAATTAGGAGAAAGGTTAAGAGGAAATATAACTTAGGAGAGGTTACTGATCGAGGTATTAAGATTCAGAACAGAGGTAAAAAAGCCAACATAAGTGTACTTTACCTGAATGCTCGTAGTATTCGGAATAAGGTAAATGAGTTGATGGCGCAAATCATCGTGAATGACAATGATTTAGTGGCCATTACTGAAACATGGTTAAAGGATGGTCACGACTGGGAGTTAAATATCCATGGGTATCAAACTATTCGGAAGGACAGAGTGGATGGGAAGGGAGGTGGTGTAGCTCTGTTATTTAAGAATGACATCCAGGCAACAGTAAGGGATGACATCGGTGCTATGGAGGATAAGGTTGAATCCATTTGGGTGGAAATCAGGAATAGTTAGGCGAAAATGTCACTGATAGGAGTAGTCTATAGGCCACCAAATAGTAACATTATGGTGGAGCAGGTGGAGCCATGTAAAATGGCTGACTATCGATTAGAATGACCAAACCCCGATTTAAAATGGCGAACGGAAGAGGCTGATGGGAAAATCAGTCAACAGGACTCAAACAGACAGCTGCAGGTAAAACAGTGTATTCGCCTCTGGAGAAGCCAGACCAAACCGATACTTGCAGCCATCAACATCACAACACCCCAGCAATCTGCATACTAAGCAGGCATCCCCGGGAACAATTGCTACAAATTAGCAACACAAAGCCAACCCAGACCTTTCGGCGCCGGCAGGAGCTGACACAAAGCAAGGTAAACGACCACCCCTCGATCAAGGAATCGCTCCAGTATTGGAGAATATTGAACCAAGTGACTGGGACCAAGTCCAATCACTTGGAACCAGGTACAAGGTCCACCCCGAGAGGCAGGAAGCCCCTGGGGACTATAAAAATAGGGGCCAAGTTCAACTCGACCCTTCTTCTCCGCTCCGCACCCTTCGAGACCCTTGCTGAAAGAAAACGTAAGTTTTACTCCAACGATCGCGACCAGATAAGACACTCCTGACTATCGACCTGTACCAGCTTTTGAATCCCGCGGGCTCAGAACTCATTTGAAAGGCCATTCGTTTCCCTGACCTGGTGCGCCATTTCCAAAGTTAAGTACTGGCCTGTTAGTGGTAGGTAGTAGTTTAGAAGTAGAATTATTGTTTAAGTATTAATTGCTGTATATAATAAATGAGCGTTGATTTAACTCTTACTAAGCGGTGTGTTGGATTATTAATCATTATTCGGACTTGAACCACATGGCGGTATCAGAAAGATACCTGGCAACTCAAGAGCAAAGGTGACAGAATTAGAGCAAATAAACCAAGGCTAAAACGAGTAACACAGGCAATAAACAAAGAAATAACTGATGCATGTAGAAATGGTACAGCAGTTATCATGTGGGATTTTAATCTACATGTCGATTGGTTTAACCAGGTCGGTCAAGGCAGCCTTGAGGAGGAGTTTATAGAATGTATCCGCGATAGTTTCCTAGAACAGTATGTAATGGAACCTACAAGGGAACAAGCGGTCCTAGATCTGGTCCTGTGTAATTAGACAGGATTGATTCAGGATCTCATAGTTAGGGATCCTCTCGGAAGGAGCGATCACAATATGGTGGAATTTAAAATACAGATGGAGGGTGAGAAGGTAAAATCAAGCACTAGTGTTTTGTGCTTAAACAAAGGAGATTACAATGGGATGAGAGAAGAACTAGTTAAGGTAGACTGGGAGCAAAGACTTTGTGGTGAAACAGTTGAGGAACAGTGGAGAACCTTCCAAGCCATTTTTCACAGTGCTCAGCAAAGGTTTATACCAACAAAAAGGAAGGACGGTTGAAAGAGGGAAAATCGACCGTGGATATCTAAGGAAACAAGGGAGAGTATCAAATTGAAGGAAAAAACATACAAAGTAGCAAAGATCAGTGGGAGACTAGAGGACTGGGAAATCTTTAGGGGGCAACAGAAAGCTACTAAAAAAGCTATAAAGAAGAGGAAGATAGATTATGAGAGTAAACTTGCTCAGAATATAAAAAGAGATAGTAAAAGTTTCTACAAATCCATAAAACAAAAAAGAGTGGCTAAGGTAAATATTGGTCCTTTAGAGGATGAGAAGGGAGATTTAATAATGGGAGATGAGGAAATGGCTGAGGAACTGAACAGGTTTTTTGGGTCGGTCTTCACAGTGGAAGACACAAATAACATGCTAGTGACTGATGGAAATGAGGCTATGACAGGTGAGGACCTTGAGAGGATTGTTATCACCAAGGAGGTAGTGATGGGCAGGCTAATGGGGCTAAAGGTAGACAAGTCTCCTGGACCTGATGGAATGCATCCCAGAGTGCTAAAAGAGATGGTGAGGGAAATTGCAAATGCACTAGTGATAATTTACCAAAATTCACTAGACTCTGGGGTGGTCCCGGCGGATTGGAAATTAGCAAACGTGGCACCATTGTTTAAAAAAGGTGGTAGGCAGAAAGCGGGTAATTATAGGCCAGTTAGCTTAACTTCGGTAGTAGGGAAGATGCTGGAATCTATCATCAAGGAAGAAATAGCGAGGCATCTGGATGGAAATTGTCCCATTGGGCAGACACAGCATGGGTTCATAAAGGGCAGGTCGTGCCTAACTAATTTAGTGGAATTTTTTGAGGACATTAACAGTGCGGTAGATAACGGGGAGCCAATGGATGTAGTATATCTGGATTTCCAGAAAGCCTTTGACAAGGTGCCACACAAAAGGTTGCTGCATAAGATAAAGATGCATGGCTTCAAGGGGAAAGTAGTAGCATGGATAGAGGATTGGTTAATTAATAGAAAGCAAAGAGTGGGGATTAATGGGTGTTTCTCTGGTTGGCAATCAGTAGCTAGTGGTGTCCCTCAGGGATCAGTGTTGGGCCCACAACTGTTCACAATTTACATAGATGATTTGGAGTTGGGGACCAAGGGCAATGTGTCCAAGTTTGCAGACGACACTAAGATAAGTGGTAAAGCAAAAAGTGCAGAGGATACTGGAAGTCTGCAGAGGGATTTGGATAGGCTAAGTGAATGGGCTAGGGTCTGGCAGATGGAATACAATGTTGACAAATGTGAGGTTATCCATTTTGGTAGGTATAACAGCAAAAGGGATTATTATTTAAATGATAAAATATTAAAACATGCTGCTGTGCAGAGAGACCTGGGTGTGCTAGTGCATGAGTCGCAAAAAGTTGGTTTACACGTGCAACAGGTGATTAAGAAGGCAAATGGAATTTTGTCCTTCATTGCTAGAGAGATGGAGTTTAAGACTAGGGCGGCTATGCTGCAATTGTATCAGGTGTTAGTGAGGCCACACCTGGAGTATTGTGTTCAGCTTTGATCTCCTTACTTGAGAAAGGACGTACTGGCACTGGAGGGTGTGCAGAGGAGATTCACTAGGTTAATCCCAGAGCTGAAGGGGTTGGATTACGAGGAGAGGTTGAGTAGACTGGGACTGTACTCGTTGGAATTTAGAAGGATGAAGGGGGATCTTATAGAAACATATCAGATTATGAAGGGAATAGATAGGGTAGATGTGGGCAGGTTGTTTCCACTGGCGGGTGAAAGCAGAACTAGGGTGCATAGCCTCAAAATAAGGGGAAGTAGATATAGGACTGAGTTTAGGAGGAACTTCTTCACCCAAAGGGTTGTGAATCTGTGGAATTCCTTGCCCAGTGAAGCAGTAGAGGCTCCTTCATTAAATGTTTTTAAGATAAAGATAGATAGTTTTTTGAAGAATAAAGGTATTAAGGGTTATGGTGTTCGGGCCGGAAAGTGGAGCTGAGTCCACAAAAGATCAGCCATGATCTCATTGAATGGTGGAGCAGGCTCGAGGGGCCAGATGGCCTACTCCTGCTCCTCGTTTTTATATTCTTATAGTATTTGCTTTGTTGACTCTGGCACAGTATAAATGTAACGGTAGAATTTTATGGCTTCATTCTCTTACTGCAGTTTTGTATTTCTTCTATTTAAAAGTTAATTGGCCCCTCCTGAGATCGTAATCAACAATCCATCAGCTTCATGTTCTTCAAACGGAGTTTAAAATTACTCCATGGTGGTGAATGAACCAACCTCTGAATTATTAGTCTAGGTCTTTGGATTCCTGATCTAGACACAGAATGACTGGTCTAGGCATGGAATCACTGCATGACTGTGTCCCTATTGGGTGAGTGGCCTTTATAATTGGGATACATTACTGAGAGATAAAGTCACTGTTAATTCATCAGATAAAAGTGGCCTTGTATGTAACTTAACTTGCAAGTTTGGGTACATCAGGAACATACAAAAATGGTTTTACTAGCAGCGTTTGGCTTGAATGTTTACATAGAAAATGATGACGTAAATGTTAAAACAAAAATTGTATCTTTCCCCCAGCCTTATTATCGTGTCTTTTTATGTTTCAGTCTCCAGTTCCGATGAAGGATACAAAAATGAAAGCATCATTAACCTTTAGAAACTGACTAACCACTTGCATACTTCCAAACAATGACAGTGTAACAAATCTAGCATAGCAAGCCTGTCAATGCTTTCAAGCTTACTGCTAAAAGATAGCTGGGAAATGAAGCTTATCAAATATTGCCCTTTTGTATTTTGCACCTGAGTTTAAAGTTAGATCATAGCCCTGGGAGGAAAACTTCCTCTATCTAAAGTATGAGAGTCCCGTGTAAAATTAATTTGAATAAACTCAAGAGAGTTCACAAAAAACATGACTGTCCAAAATCTGGCATTATTTGCAATCCAATTCAGATCAGGAGGTAGGCTAGTCTGAGAGATGGAGAACATCTCACAGGTACAGTGGGCTGTCTTTCCGATATTGCAGCAGACAAGATTTACTCCACAGATAACATAAATTGGATGTGCTTAATGCTGATGAATGCATGAAATAGAAAGAAATTCAATTCCCATGGTTAATATTCCTCACTTTAATTAACACGTAAAAAGCAAGTTTCCCCCAAAGGCGTTTATAAAAGGTATAGCAATATTATGAATTGCACCACATTGTGCGCGCCTGTTTGTTGTAACTCAGCCCTTCATACTCCCAAGACCATATTATCCATTAGCTATTAATTAAAAAGGAAGATTTTCTCTTTTGGTGGGTCATCGGATTGAAACTTGCAATGTGGCACAAGATGACTGTCTAAGCAATTCATGGTCATTGCACTGTACCTTCGGAGACTTTCTTTCTTATCTTCTCGTGTTAAGCAGCTGTCGAGATGCTTGTTAATGTTATTTTCAGGAATAGCAACCGCACAGACTGGACAATTCACTGCACGGCAAAAAAAGAGAAAAAAAGATTATACAGCACAGAGTAGATGATTATTTTGTCCTCACAAAGCTTGTGGTTTTAATATAGTGCGGTTATAGTACATTTTAATCATACTATAATGTTGGTACTTGCAGCAGATAAGGATTTTGGTTCGATATTTGAGATGGGGAGAGGTGAGCGGGGGTGGTAAACCTTCTTGGACTAGTGTTGAGTTGCAATCTTTCCAGTAGAGGGGTTCTGATAGGACAATCATCTTATTGTACAATCATCCAAGAAATGGTCCCAAGCTGTTCAGTGCCGCTTCATCCGCACACAAATGCTCAACATCAATAATTTCCAGTTGTTTACATCTTCTAGGTCTTGCCCAGTTGTGCACGGGGCAGGGGAGATTTCAGCATACCAAGGGTATACATCTTCTCATCACAAGCAGCAAAAATTGCTAGGATGTACATTTTATGGACCAAACAGGGGCCCCTGACAATTTGAATTACTCTGTTAAAATCTCAAGAATGCTCCCAAAATCATTTCTGATCTTCACACTATGTTCACCTGTCAGCCTTGGTTCAGTTGTAAAACTCATGCCTCCAAGTCTCACTCCAAAGTTCTGAATACAAACTCTAGGTTAATATTTTAATATAGTATTGAGAGTGCATTACACTGTCAGGGGTGCCATAAGTGTACATAAAAGGTGCTAATGCACTGCTCAAAGAACAGCAAGAGAGTTCTCCCAGTATCCTAGGCAATATTTTTCTCTGAACCAACACTGTTAAACCTACACAGCTTCCTGTGCCAAAATAGTTCATCGCATTTTCTACACTGCAACAGCAATTACATTCAAAAATAATTCCTTCCTGATTTGTCCTTTGAGGCAAAGATGACCATCTTCATCATCTGGTAGGGTCCCATTAGGCACGTAGCTGACTGTGATGGCAGATCTAAGCCCAGAAAGTTCTACTGCAAATAGGACAGGATACTACAGGCAATTGAGGTTTGGATGAGTTCCTGGCTCAAGGACTTCCTCTCCTTGTATTTTCTCGCTGACATGCGCTTAATTCCAAAGCAGACCACGCCTTTTTATTTACTTGGTTGCATCAGGTACAGCGCTCTTTGCGACCGTCTCCCAGGATTCAAAGTCAATATTAAAACTTTGCGAAGCCTTGGAATGTGGTTGTAGCACTTCCTTTGATCATCAGGAAAGAGCACCGCAGACTCAAGCTCTCCAGAGAAGATTTGCTTTGGTAATGGGTAGTGAGGCATTCTAGCTACATGACTAGTCATATCTTAGCCATGACTATCTCAATATGGAGGGAGTGGACTCAGGTAGGGTGTTCTTTCGGACATTCGGTGCAGACTCAGTGGGCCAAATTGCCTCCTCCTGCACTGCAGGAATTCCATGGAACACACCACTCAAAAATATTTAAATTTCAATACAAAATTGCTTTTTTTTCTTAATGATTATCACTTAACTCTTCTTTGCTGAAGATGGTTACTCATTCCAGATATGGTTCAAAAGGTGCTGGCTCCCAGTGGTCCCAAGCGCCTCGCACAATTCAATGGCAACACACATTCCGAAAATGAGCCTGGATGCTGAATGTTATGAAGCTATTGTGTTAAAAGGCTAATCCACCATGACTGGGCTACATTTTAACTAATATCTCCCTATCCATACACCCAGAGACAGCAAGCTGGAGTAGAAGCCTTAGGAAATGTTTCCTTCCCATGCTTGAGAATACTGGAGGTTAGCTTTAGTGCCTCCATTGCCCAGCTGAGGGTGGCTGACTCAGTGCAGACTGGGGATTGCACCTCGGACATCCCTTGCTTGTACAGTTCACTTCTGCACCACATGGTTCAATTATCCACTAGACCACCGAGAAAATCTACAACTCAACGATGGCTTATGAATCACAGTCCATTCTGCGTGTGCCAATTAATGGAAAGAGTTACCCAATTAGCCCTATTCCTCTACTCATTCTTCATGGCCTTTATAATTTTCCTCTTTCCGGTATATAGTCAATTCCCTTTTTTAAAAGTTACTACTAAATCTAATTCCACCACCCTTTCGGGCAGTGTATTCCAGCCATAATAACTAACTGTGTAAATGCATTTTCATTCTCCCCCCAGTTAATTCGCTAATTACCTGGAATCTGTTTCCGCTAGTTACCAGCTCAACTGCCAATGGAAATAGCTTTTCCTTATTTCCTTTTTAACATTCTTTCAAGGGATGGGGTGTTGCTGGCAAGGCCAGCATTTGTTGTCTATCCCAAATTGCTCTTGAACTGAGTGTCTTGCGAGGCCATTTCAGAGGGCAGGCAGCCACATTGCTGTAGGTCTGGAGTCACATGTAGGCCAGACCAGGTGAGGACGGCAGATTTCCTTCCCCAAAAGAAGAATGAATGAACCAGATGGGTTTTTAACAGCAATTGATGATAATTCTCATGGTCACCACTACGAAGACTAAATTTATAATTTAAGATTTATTAATTGAATTTCAATTTCACCAGCTGCCATGGTTGGATTTGAATTCATGTCCCCAGAGCATTAGCCTGGGCCTTAGATTACAAGTCTAGTGATATTACCATAACAATTTAAATCTCCCCCAAAGTTCTCTGCTCCAAGGAAAACTAGCTTCTCTAGTCTTTCCACAAAACTGAAACTTCAAATCCACTACTTGAAGTAATTGTCGAAACAGGGCGCTAAATTATATTTACAAGTAATTGGGTAATGATAACTGCAGACCTACGCTGTTTTAAATAATTACAATTCTCATCAAATATTTTTAAAAATCAACACACAACCTTTAACTATTTCCTTTAACCCAGAAGTTGACGGTTGTTCTGGGACATCAGTATTCCCCTGCGTTCGGTGTGCCAAGCAATTAGGTGCAGCAGTAATCGATTTTGAGCAAGTGCTATTCTGTTCCTCTTGGCATTGTTTCTCTGTAGACATTCCCCCTGATGATCTCATGGGTGTGGAGGAAGGGCTCCGAGATAGAAAACTATCTATAAATTTCATCCCTTGCTTCATTGCAGCATTAGCTTTCGAACCTTTCAAATGATTCTTGTCGGATACATCTGTTCGTGTTGCCAGTGGAGAGGTTGGCGGAGACTGCAAATCGCACTTCACCAGAAGATCTCTGAGGAAATAAAAATAAAAACTAAATTGATTTGACTGGGAAAGCAGAGTAGTGCAGTTGGTTACTCACTGGCCTTCCTTATCTCAGGCCTCGAGTTTAATTCATCCCAGTTGAACAAGGTTAACAACACCAAAAAAGTGAGGAATGAAATGCACCATTTTGCTTAATCAATGCTCATCTTTCCAGCAAATTACTCGTCCAGTTAGATGTTGTGGTATCTGGTTATGTTACTCTGCAGGATATATTATTCCAAACATTTATCACAATGAGCAATGAAATCTTCCTTATATCTGCTGTACATTAACTTTTTTGCAATTTTCTATTGGTCCTGCTGAATCAGGAATCATTTTAGAGCTGTATGATTTTGTATGACATAATGTGGCGTCTTACCTCACAAAAAATGGGGAAAGCAGTGTCAATTAGACGCCTGAACCGATGAAGAAATTCTTCAATAGACTTTATTCGCAGCTGTCATTTTGAAGATCTCTCCTCAGGAGAATAGCCATGGATGAATCTTTTAAACCCATATATTAGAATAGACCCAGCATGAACAAATAAAGTTCAAATATGGAAAAATGCGCAACTTTAAAAGTTTACACATTCAACATCTGTATGTAATTTCTACAATAGGGAATGGTGCCATGATATTAAAATAAAGGACACAGTAAATAATTCTGAAGATCAAAGGAGTCCACAAGGGAAAGGGTACCGGGGCTGGTTTAGCACAGGGCTAAATAGCTGGCTTTTAAAGCAGAGCAACGCAGGCCAGCAGCACGGTTCAATTCCCGTACCAGCCTCCCCGAACAGGCCCCGGAATGTGGCGACAAGGGGCTTTTCACAGTAACTTCATTTGAAGCCGACTTTTGGCAATAAGCGATTTTCATTTCATAGTATCAAATGGAATTCACTGCCTGTAAAATGGGAGCTAATGCATTTCACTGCGAAAAAGATGAAAAGGCGAAAAGCTGGTTAACGTGGAAGGGCAGAGTTTTGTGATTCAGCATCACAAGACAGCAAAAGCATAATGGATAAAAAAAACTTTTGGAATACCAGGTTTGTGGAAAGAAATATAAATATAAAATATAACGTCAAAATGCAATGATGTATTTATTTCAAACCTCAGTACACCCATAGTTTGAACACTGCGTGCAGTTTTGGACTCCTTGAAAGATGTTGAGGCAAAAGAGAGGTTATAGGATGCTGCCAGGTATGAAGAAATACAATTACAAAGAAATACTTGAAAAACTGGAGCTCGTTTCATTAGAACAGAAGAGATTAAAGGGCAAGGGCTTAACCACTTCCTTACCTTGCAGGTCAGCTGTTCGGGAGAGAGAGGGAGCCAGGACCTTGGAAACAGCGCGGGAGTTTGAAAAAGCGCGGGAGCTGCGAGGCAGAGGGGACAGTTTAAAAGGGCGCGCTGTGGGTGAGGTAAGTACTGCTTAACCACTTCCTTACCTTGCAGGTCAGCTGTTCGGGAGAGAGAGGGAGCCAGGACCTTGGAAACAGCGCGGGAGTTTCAAAAAGCGCGGGAGCTGCGAGGCAGAGGGGACAGTTTAAAAGGGCGCGCCGTGGGTGAGGTAAGTACTGCTTAACCACTTCCTTACCTTGCAGGTCAGCTGTTCGGGAGAGAGAGGGAGCCAGGACCTTGGAAACAGCGCGGGAGTTTCAAAAAGCGCGGGAGCTGCGAGGCAGAGGGGACAGTTTAAAAGGGCGCGCCGTGGGTGAGGTAAGTACTGCTTAACCACTTCCTTACCTTGCAGGTCAGCTGTTCGGGAGAGAGAGGGAGCCAGGACCTTGGAAACAGCGCGGGAGTTTCAAAAAGCGCGGGAGCTGCGAGGCAGAGGGGACAGTTTAAATGGGCGCGCTGTGGGTGAGGTAAGTACTGCTTAACCACTTCCTTACCTTGCAGGTCAGCTGTTCGGGAGAGAGAGGGAGCCAGGACCTTGGAAACAGCGCGGGAGTTTCAAAAAGCGCGGGAGCTGCGAGGCAGAGGGGACAGTTTAAAAGGGCGCGCCGTGGGTGAGGTAAGTACTGCTTAACCACTTCCTTACCTTGCAGGTCAGCTGTTCGGGAGAGAGAGGGAGCCAGGACCTTGGAAACAGCGCGGGAGTTTGAAAAAGCGCGGGAGCTGCGAGGCAGAGGGGACAGTTTAAAAGGGCGCGCCGTGGGTGAGGTAAGTACTGCTTAACCACTTCCTTACCTTGCAGGTCAGCTGTTCGGGAGAGAGAGGGAGCCAGGACCTTGGAAACAGCGCGGGAGTTTCAAAAAGCGCGGGAGCTGCGAGGCAGAGGGGACAGTTTAAATGGGCGCGCCGTGGGTGAGGTAAGTACTGCTTAACCACTTCCTTACCTTGCAGGTCAGCTGTTCGGGAGAGAGAGGGAGCCAGGACCTTGGAAACAGCGCGGGAGTTTGAAAAAGCGCGGGAGCTGCGAGGCAGAGGGGACAGTTTAAAAGGGCGCGCCGTGGGTGAGGTAAGTACTGCTTAACCACTTCCTTACCTTGCAGGTCAGCTGTTCGGGAGAGAGAGGGAGCCAGGACCTTGGAAACAGCGCGGGAGTTTCAAAAAGCGCGGGAGCTGCGAGGCAGAGGGGACAGTTTAAAAGGGCGCGCCGTGGGTGAGGTAAGTACTGCTTAACCACTTCCTTACCTTGCAGGTCAGCTGTTCGGGAGAGAGAGGGAGCCAGGACCTTGGAAACAGCGCGGGAGTTTCAAAAAGCGCGGGAGCTGCGAGGCAGAGGGGACAGTTTAAAAGGGCGCGCCGTGGGTGAGGTAAGTACTGCTTAACCACTTCCTTACCTTGCAGGTCAGCTGTTCGGGAGAGAGAGGGAGCCAGGACCTTGGAAACAGCGCGGGAGTTTGAAAAAGCGCGGGAGCTGCGAGGCAGAGGGGACAGTTTAAAAGGACGCGCCGTGGGTGAGGTAAGTACTGCTTAACCACCTCCTTACCTTGCAGGTCAGCTGTTCGGGAGAGAGAGGGAGCCAGGACCTTGGAAACAGCGCGGGAGTTTGAAAAAGCGCGGGAGCTGCGAGGCAGAGGGGACAGTTTAAAAGGGCGCGCCGTGGGTGAGGTAAGTACTGCTTAACCACTTCCTTACCTTGCAGGTCAGCTGTTCGGGAGAGAGAGGGAGCCAGGACCTTGGAAACAGCGCGGGAGTTTCAAAAAGCGCGGGAGCTGCGAGGCAGAGGGGACAGTTTAAAAGGGCGCGCCGTGGGTGAGGTAAGTACTGCTTAACCACTTCCTTACCTTGCAGGTCAGCTGTTCGGGAGAGAGAGGGAGCCAGGACCTTGGAAACAGCGCGGGAGTTTCAAAAAGCGCGGGAGCTGCGAGGCAGAGGGGACAGTTTAAAAGGGCGCGCCGTGGGTGAGGTAAGTACTGCTTAACCACTTCCTTACCTTGCAGGTCAGCTGTTCGGGAGAGAGAGGGAGCCAGGACCTTGGAAACAGCGCGGGAGTTTGAAAAAGCGCGGGAGCTGCGAGGCAGAGGGGACAGTTTAAAAGGACGCGCCGTGGGTGAGGTAAGTACTGCTTAACCACCTCCTTACCTTGCAGGTCAGCTGTTCGGGAGAGAGAGGGAGCCAGGACCTTGGAAACAGCGCGGGAGTTTGAAAAAGCGCGGGAGCTGCGAGGCAGAGGGGACAGTTTAAAAGGGCGCGCCGTGGGTGAGGTAAGTACTGCTTAACCACTTCCTTACCTTGCAGGTCAGCTGTTCGGGAGAGAGAGGGAGCCAGGACCTTGGAAACAGCGCGGGAGTTTGAAAAAGCGGGGGAGCTGCGAGGCAGAGGGGACAGTTTAAAAGGGCGCGCCGTGGGTGAGGTAAGTACTGCTTAACCATTTCCTTACCTTGCAGGTCAGCTGTTCGGGAGAGAGAGGGAGCCAGGACCTTGGAAACAGCGCGGGAGTTTCAAAAAGCGCGGGAGCTGCGAGGCAGAGGGGACAGTTTAAAAGGGCGCGCCGTGGGTGAGGTAAGTACTGCTTAACCACTTCCTTACCTTGCAGGTCATCTGTTCGGGAGAGAGAGGGAGCCAGGACCTTGGAAACAGCGCGGGAGTTTGAAAAAGCGCGGGAGCTGCGAGGCAGAGGGGACAGTTTAAAAGGGCGCGCCGTGGGTGAGGTAAGTACTGCTTAACCACTTCCTTACCTTGCAGGTCAGCTGTTCGGGAGAGAGAGGGAGCCAGGACCTTGGAAACAGCGCGGGAGTTTGAAAAAGCGCGGGAGCTGCGAGGCAGAGGGGACAGTTTAAAAGGGCGCGCCGTGGGTGAGGTAAGTACTGCTTAACCACTTCCTTACCTTGCAGGTCAGCTGTTCGGGAGAGAGAGGGAGCCAGGACCTTGGAAACAGCGCGGGAGTTTGAAAAAGCGCGGGAGCTGCGAGGCAGAGGGGACAGTTTAAAAGGGCGCGCCGTGGGTGAGGTAAGTACTGCTTAACCACTTCCTTACCTTGCAGGTCAGCTGTTCGGGAGAGAGAGGGAGCCAGGACCTTGGAAACAGCGCGGGAGTTTGAAAAAGCGCGGGAGCTGCGAGGCAGAGGGGACAGTTTAAAAGGGCGCGCCGTGGGTGAGGTAAGTACTGCTTAACCACTTCCTTACCTTGCAGGTCAGCTGTTCGGGAGAGAGAGGGAGCCAGGACCTTGGAAACAGCGCGGGAGTTTGAAAAAGCGCGGGAGCTGCGAGGCAGAGGGGACAGTTTAAAAGGGCGCGCCGTGGGTGAGGTAAGTACTGCTTAACCACTTCCTTACCTTGCAGGTCAGCTGTTCGGGAGAGAGAGGGAGCCAGGACCTTGGAAACAGCGCGGGAGTTTGAAAAAGCGCGGGAGCTGCGAGGCAGAGGGGACAGTTTAAAAGGGCGCGCCGTGGGTGAGGTAAGTACTGCTTAACCACTTCCTTACCTTGCAGGTCAGCTGTTCGGGAGAGAGAGGGAGCCAGGACCTTGGAAACAGAAACAGCGCGGGAGTTTGAAAAAGCGCGGGAGCTGCGAGGCAGAGGGGACAGTTTAAAAGGGCGCGCCGTGGGTGAGGTAAGTACTGCTTAACCACTTCCTTACCTTGCAGGTCAGCTGTTCGGGAGAGAGAGGGAGCCAGGACCTTGGAAACAGCGCGGGAGTTTGAAAAAGCGCGGGAGCTGCGAGGCAGAGGGGACAGTTTAAAAGGGCGCGCCGTGGGTGAGGTAAGTACTGCTTAACCACTTCCTTACCTTGCAGGTCAGCTGTTCGGGAGAGAGAGGGAGCCAGGACCTTGGAAACAGCGCGGGAGTTTGAAAAAGCGCGGGAGCTGCGAGGCAGAGGGGACAGTTTAAAAGGGCGCGCCGTGGGTGAGGTAAGTACTGCTTAACCACTTCCTTACCTTGCAGGTCAGCTGTTCGGGAGAGAGAGGGAGCCAGGACCTTGGAAACAGCGCGGGAGTTTGAAAAAGCGCGGGAGCTGCGAGGCAGAGGGGACAGTTTAAAAGGGCGCGCCGTGGGTGAGGTAAGTACTGCTTAACCACTTCCTTACCTTGCAGGTCAGCTGTTCGGGAGAGAGAGGGAGCCAGGACCTTGGAAACAGAAACAGCGCGGGAGTTTGAAAAAGCGCGGGAGCTGCGAGGCAGAGGGGACAGTTTAAAAGGGCGCGCCGTGGGTGAGGTAAGTACTGCTTAACCACTTCCTTACCTTGCAGGTCAGCTGTTCGGGAGAGAGAGGGAGCCAGGACCTTGGAAACAGCGCGGGAGTTTCAAAAAGCGCGGGAGCTGCGAGGCAGAGGGGACAGTTTAAAAGGGCGCGCCGTGGGTGAGGTAAGTACTGATTAACCACTTCCTTACCTTGCAGGTCAGCTGTTCGGGAGAGAGATCAGTTTTGGGAGCAGGCCTATTGGCTGACTGTAAATCAGGAAGGATACAAAGGGTGTGGCTGAAGTGCCTATAGAAGCAGAGTGCTGAAGGCAAACAGAGTGTATCTGAGTTCGGGTAAGAGGGGAGTGACAAAAAAAAAAAAAAAAAAAAAAAAAATCAAATTAATTAACTAGTTAAGGGAATTTGGTGCTCACCTGAAGGAGGTGCAGAGAAGCAGACCTGTGAGGGAGTCTCTGCAGCAATTGCATCACAGCCAGCAGGTAAGTGATTGGCTTGGAACTGGTAAGTGATTTCTCTCTCTTTGACTTTCTCTTAGCTGTGTAGTGTAGTTCAAATTTAACTTCAGGTTTAAGTCATGGCAGGAGAGCTCAGACCCGTGTCATGCTCCTCTTGTGAGATGTGGCAAGTCAGGGACCCTTCTGGTGTCCCTGACTCCTTCATCTGCAAGAAGTGTGTCCAACTGCAGCTCCTGTTAGACCGCTTGACGGCTCTGGAGCTGCGGATGGACTCACTTTGGAGCATCCGCGATGCTGAGGAAGTTGTGGATAGCACATTCAGTGAGTTGGTCACACCGCAGATTAAAATTACTGAGGCAGATAGGGAAAGGGTGACCAACAGACAGAGGAAGAGTAGGAAGGCAGTGCCGGGGTCCCCTGCGGTCATCTCCCTCCAAAACAGATTTACCGTTTTGGAAACTGTTGGGGGAGATGGCTCACCAGGGGAAGGTGGCAGCAGCCAGGTTCATGGCACCGTGGCTGGCTCTGCTGCACAGAAGGGCGGGAAAAAGAGTGGCAGAGCTATAGTGATAGGGGATTCAATTGTAAGGGGAATAGACAGGCGTTTCTGCGGACGCAAACGAGAATCCAGGTTGGTATGTTGCCTCCCTGGTGCAAGGGTCAAGGATGTCTCGGAGCGGCTGCAGGGCATTCTGGAGGGGGAGGGTGAACAGCCAGCTGTCGTGGTGCATATAGGCACCAACGACATAGGTAAAAAACGGGATGAGGTCCTACAAGCTGAATTTAGGGAGTTAGGAGTTAAACTAAAAAGTAGGACCTCAAAGGTAGTAATCTCAGGATTGCTACCAGTGCCACGTGATAGTCAGAGTAGGAATGACAGGATAGCTAGGATGAATACGTGGCTTGAGAGATGGTGCAAGAGGGAGGGTTTCAAATTCCTGGGACATTGGGACCGATTCTGGGGGAGGTGGGACCTGTACAAATCGGACGGTCTGCATCTGGGTGGGACCGGAACCAATGTTCTCGGGGGGGTGTTTGCTAGTACAGTTGGGGAGGGTTTAAACTAATGTGGCAGGGGGATGGGAACCGATGTAGGAAGTCAGTGGGGACAGAAACAAAAGGCAGGAAGGGAGAGTGTGTAAAGCATGACCAGAGAAAGCAGGGCAGAGAGCAAGGAAGGTCGACATTAAACTGCATTTATTTCAATGCAAGGGGCCTGACGGGCAAAGCGGATGAACTCAGGGCATGGACGGGCACATGGGACTGGGATATTATAGCTATGACTGAAACATGGCTAAGGGAGGGGCAGGACTGGCAGCTCAATGTTCCGGGGTACAGATGCTATAGAAAGGATAGAACAGGAGGTAAGAGAGGAGGGGGAGTGGCGTTTTTGATTAGGGAGAACATCACAGCAGTACTTAGAGGGGATATATCCGAGGGTTCGCCCACTGAGTCTATATGGGTGGAACTGAAAAATAAGAAGGGAGAGATCACCTTGGTAGGACTGTACTACAGGCCCCCAAATAGTCAGCGGGAAATTGAGGAGCAAATATGTAAGGAGATTACAGATAGCTGCAAGAATAATAGGGTGGTAGTAGTAGGGGACTTTAACTTTCCCAACATTGACTGGGACAGCCATAGCATTAGGGGCTTGGATGGAGGGAAATTTGTTGAGTGTATTCAGGAGGAATTTCTCATTCAGTATGTGGATGGACCGACTAGAGAGGGGGCAAAACTTGACCTCGTCTTGGGAAATAAGGAAGGGCAAGTGACAGAAGTGCTAGTGAGGGATCACTTTGGGACAAGTGACCATAATTCCATTAGTTTTAAGATAGCTATGGAGAATGATAGGTCTGGCCCAAGAGTTAAAATTCTTAATTGGGGCAAGGCCAATTTTGATGGTATCAGGCAGGAACTTGCAGAGGTAGATTGGGGGAGACTATTGGCAGACAAAGGGACGGCTGGTAAATGGGAGGCTTTTAAAAATGTGTTAACCAGGGTGCAGGGTAAGCACATTCCCTTTAGAGTGAAGGGCAAGGCTGGTAGAAGTAGGGAACCCTGGATGACTCGAGATATTGAGACTCTGGTCAAAAAGAAGGAGGCATATGACGTACATAAGCAACTGGGATCAAGTGGATCCCTTGAAGAGTATAGAGATTGTCGAAATAGAGTTAAGAGGGAAATCAGGAGGGCAAAAAGGGGACATGAAATTGCTTTGGCAAATAATGCAAGGGAGAATCCAAAGAGATTCTACAGATACATAAAGGGGAAAAGAGTAACTAGGGACAGAGTAGGGCCTCTTAAGGATCAACAAGGGCATCTATGTGCAGAGCCACAAGAGTTGGGTGAGATCCTGAATGAATATTTCTCATCGGTATTCACGGTGGAGAAAGGCATGGATGTTAGGAAACTAAGGGAAATAAATAGTGATGTCTTGAGAAGTGTGCATATTACAGACGAGGAGTGCTGGAAGTCTTAAAGCGCATCAAGGTAGATAAATCCCGGGACCTGATGAAATGTATCCCAGGATGTTGTGGGAGGCTAGGGAGGAAATTGCGGGTCCCCTAACCGAGATATTTGAATCATCGGCAGCCACAGGTGAGGTGCCTGAAGATTGGAGAGTGGCGAATGTTGTGCCCTTGTTTAAGAAGGGCAGCAGGGAAAAGCCTGGGAACTACAGACCGGTGAGCCTAACGTCTGTAGTAGGTAAGTTGCTAGAAGGTATTCTGAGAGACAGGATCTACAAGCATTTAGAGAGGCAAGGACTGATTCGGGGCAGTCAGCATGGCTTTGTGCGTGGAAAATCATGTCTCACAAATTTGATTGAGTTTTTTGAGGGAGTGACCAAGAAGGTAGATGAGGGCAGTGCAGTAGACGTTGTCTACATGGACTTTAGCAAAGCCTTTGACAAGGTACCGCATGGTAGGTTGTTGCAGAAGGTTAAAGCTCACGGGATCCAGGGTGAGGTTGCCAATTGGATTCAAAATTGGCTGGACGACAGAAGGCAGAGGGTGGTTGTAGAGGGTTGTTTTTCAAACTGGAGGCCTGTGACCAGTGGTGTGCCTCAGGGATCGGTGCTGGGTCCACTGTTATTTGTGATTTATATTAATGATTTGGATGAGAATTTAGGAGGCATGGTTAGTAAGTTTGCAGATGACACCAAGATTGGTGGCACAGTGGATAGTGAAGGTTATCTAGGATTGCAACGGGATCTTGATCAATTAGGCCAGTGGGCCGACGAATGGCAGATGGAGTTTAATTTAGATAAATGTGAGGTGATGCATTTTGGCAGATCGAATCAGGCCAGGACCTACTCAGTTAATGGTATGGCGTTGGGGAGAGTTATAGAACAAAGACATCTAGGAGTACAGGTTCATAGCTCCTTGAAGGTGGAGTCGCAGGTGGACAGGGTGGTGAAGAAGGCATTCGGCATGCTTGGTTTCATTGGTCAGAACATTGAATATAGGAGTTGGGACGTCTTGTTGAAGTTGTACAAGACATTGGTACGGCCACACTTGGAATACTGTGTGCAGTTCTGGTCACCCTATTATAGAAAGGATATTGTTAAACTGGAAAGAGTGCAGAAAAGATTTACTAGGATGTTGCCGGGACTTGATGGTTCGAGTTATAAGGAGAGGCTGGATAGACTGGGACTTTTTTCCCTGGAGCGTAGGAGGCTTAGGGGTGATCTTATAGAGGTCTATAAAATAATGAGGGGCATAGATAAGGTAGATAGTCAACATCTTTTCCCAAAGGTAGGGGAGTCTAAAACTAGAGGGCATAGGTTTAAGGTGAGAGGGGAGAGATTCAGAAGGGCCCAGAGGGGCAATTTCTTCACTCAGAGGGTAGTGAGTGTCTGGAATGGGCTGCCAGAGGTAGTAGTAGAGGCGGGTACAATTGTGTCTTTCAAAAAGCATTTAGATGGTTACATGGGTAAAATGGGTATAGAGGGTTATGGGCCAAGTGCGGGCAACTGGGACTAGCTTAATGGTAAAAAACTGGGCGGCATGGACTGGTTGGGCCGAAGGGCCTGTTTCCATGCTGTAAACTTCTATGATTCTATAAGTTGCTTAGAATTATTCAGTGATGGGGCAGGGTAGATAGGTTCTAACGATCAAGAGGTGCAGAACAAGGGGACATCGATGTAAGACTAAATGCAAGAGATTAAGAAAAGAGTTGAAAGGCTTCACCACTTAACCTCACAATTGGAAGCTTAACCTAGATGTGTTTGAAACAAATGCCAGAATTGGGGATTTCCAGCAACTGATCTGTTAATTTCTCCAAAAAACCCACTTCTCAAATTCTGTCCCAAAATTGGTTCTGCATGCGCCTAAATGATCAACATTCTCTATTTCTATCTCCCTCGTGAACACAGGAGAGTTTCTTTACAGTTTTCTACTGCTTCTTTACATTCCACACTTAATGAGAAACCTCAAATGTGGCAATCCTGATTCTGTTTTTTTTTTATAAAATAATTTTTATTAAAGGTTTTCATAAAATATCAATAACAAAATGAGAAAGAAAAAAGAACCCAACAGGGTTAAGTACAAAACACAATCTAAAAAAGCAACCCCCCAAACCCCTCCCCACCCTGTACATAAATAATAAATTAACATTAACACCCTGACTTAACACAACAGGTGTATACACCCCCTCAGACCCTCCAGTGTAAATAACAAACAAAAATAAAGTAAACCCCCCCCCCGCTGCCATTGACCAATGTCTATCGTTCTGCCAGAAAGTCTAAGAACGGTTGCCACCGCCTAAAGAACCCTTGTACCGACCCTCTCAAGGCGAATTTCACCCTCTCCAATTTAATGAACCCTGCCATATCGCTGATCCAGGATTCCACGCTTGGGGACTTCGCATCTTTTCACTGATGGAGAATCCTTCGCCGGGCTACCAGGGACGCAAAGGCCAGAATTCCGGCCTCTTTCGCCTCCTGCACTCCCGGCTCCTCTGCCACCCCAAATATTGCGAGCCCCCAGCCTGGTCTGACCCTGGATCCTACCACCCTCGACACCGTCCTCGCTACGCCCTTCCAAAATTCCTCCAGCGCTGGGCATGCCCAGAACATATGGGTGTGATTTGCTGGGCTCCCTGAGCACCTAACACACCTGTCCTCACCCCCAAAGAACCGGCCCATCCTTGTCCCAGTCATGTGTGCCCTGTGCAGCACCTTAAACTGTATGAGGCTGAGCCTCGCGCACGAAGAGGAAGAATTCACCCTCCCTAGGGCATCTGCCCACGTCCCCTCTTCGATCTCCTCTCCCAACTCCTCCTCCCACTTACCTTTCAACTCCACCACAGAGGCCTCCTCCTGCATCACCTGGTAAGTTTCCGAGATCTTCCCCACTCCCACCCAACCCCCCCGAAAGCACCCTGTCCTGTACTGTGTGTGGCAGTAGCCGCGGGAATTCCACCACCTGCCGTCTGGCAAACGCCCTTCCCTGTAAGTAACCTGAAGGTGTTCCCCGGGGGGAGCCCATACTTCTCCTCCAGCTCACCCAAGCTCGCGAACTTCCCGTCCATAAACGGGTCCCCCAACTTTCGTATCCCTGCCCTGTGCCACCCCGAAAACCCTCCACCTGTTCTTCCTGGGGCGAACCGGTGGTTTCCCCGTAATGGGGTCCACGCCGAGGCCCCAACTTCCCCCCTATGCCGCCTCCACTGCCCCCAAATTTTGAGGGCCGCCACCACCACCGGGCTCGTGGTATACCTCCTTGGAGGGAGCGGCAGCGGCGCCGTTGCCAGCGCCCCCAGACTCGTACCCACACAGGACGCCGTCTCCAGCCTCTTCCATGCAGCCCCCTCCATCACCCACTTGCGCACCATCGTCGCATTGACGGCCCAGTAGTACCCACAGAGGTTGGGCAGCGCCAGCCCCCCCCTATCTCTACTCCGCTCCAGGAACACCCTTCTCACCCTCGGAGTCCCTCGCGCCCACACAAACCCCATTATACTCCTGTTAACCCGCCTGAAAAAAGCCATCGGGATAAACACGGAGGCACTGGAACAGGAACAAAAACCTTGGGAGCACCGTCATTTTGATTGACTGCACCCTACCCGCCAAGGACAGCGGCAACGCGTCCCACCTCTTGAACTCCTCCTCCATTTGCTCCACCAGCCTTGTAAAGTTAAGCCTATTCAGGGGCCCCCAGCTCCTGGCCACCTGGACCGCCAAATATCTGAAGCTCCTCTCCGCCCTTTTTAGTGGGAGCTCGCCAATCCCCCTCTCCTGGTCCCCTAGCTGAACTACGAACAGCTCGCTCTTCCCCATATTGAGCTTGTACCCCTGAAAAGTCCCCAAATTCCCTAAGGATCCTCATTACCTCTGGCATTCCTCCCACCGGGTCCGCCACATACAGCAGCAGGTCTTCCGCATAAAGCGACACCCTATGCTCCTCCCCACCCCGCACCAACCCCCTCCAGTTCCTCGACTCTCTCAGTGCCATAGCCAGGGGTTCAATCGCCAGTGCGAAGAGCAGGGGGGACAGGGGACACCCCTGTCTCGTCCCTCGGTGCAACCGAAAGTACTCGGACCTCCTCCTATTTGTGGCCACACTCGCCTTCGGGACCTCATACAACAGCCTAACCCACCTGACCAACCCCTCCCAAAACCCGAACCTCTTCAGCACCTCCCACAGGTACCCCCAACACTACCCTATCGAAGGCTTTCTCAGCGTCCATCGCCACCACTATCTCCGCCTCCCCCTCCCTCGCCGACATCATGATAACATTCAAAAGCCTCCGCACATTCGCGTTCAACTGTCTCCCCTTCACAAACCCCGTCTGGTCTTCATGGATGATCTGCGGCACACAATCCTCGATCCTCGTGGCTAAGACCTTCGCCAGCACCTTGGCATCTACATTTAGCAAGGAAATCGGTCTGTAAGACCCACATTGCAGGGGATCCTTGTCCCGCTTCAGGATCAAGGAGATCAGTGCCCGGGACATTGTCGGGGGTAAAGCCCCCCGCTCCCTTGCCTCATTAAAGGTCCTAACTAACAGTGGGCCCAATAGGTCCATATATTTTTTATAGAATTTGACCGGGAAGACATCCGGCCCCGGTGCCTTCCCCGCCTGCATGCTTCCTATCCCTTTGATCAGCTCCTCCAGCCCAATCGGGGCCCCCAGTCCCACCACCAGTCCCTCGTCCACCTTTGGAAACCTCAATTGGTCCAGGAAACGGCCCATCCCTCCCGTGGGGGCTTGGATCGGTACAATTCCTCGTGGAAGTCCCTGAAGACCCCATTGATGCCAACCCCACTCCGCACCATGCTCCCTCCCCTGTCCTTAGCTTCCCCCGATCTCCCTAGCTGCATCCCGCTTCCGAAGCCGATGCGCCAGCATCCGGCTTGCCTTTTCCCCATACTCGTAGACCGCCCCCTGGGCCTTCCTCCACTGCACCTCCGCCTTCCTGGTGGTCACCAGGTCGAATTCGACCTGGAGGCTGCGCCTCTTCCTCAACAATCCTTCCTCAGGCTCTTCCGCATACCTCCTGTCTACCCTCACCATCTCCCCCATCAGCCTCTCCCTCTCCCCCCGCTCCTCGTGGGCCCTAATGGAGATCAGCTCTCCCCTCACCACCGCCTTCAGTGCCTCCCATACCATCCCCACTCGGAGCTCCCCGTTGTCGTTGGTCTCCAAGTACCTCTCTATACTTCCTCGGACCCGCTCGCTCACCTCCTCGTCCGCCAACAGCCCCACCTCCAAGCGCCACAGCGGGCGCTGGTCCCTCTCCTCCCCCAGCTCCAAGTCTACCCAATGCGGGGCGTGGTCCGAAATGGCTATTGCCGAATACTCGGTATCCTCTACTCTTGCTATCAGCGCCCTACTCAAAATGAAAAAGTCGATTCGAGAATAAGCCTTATGGACATGTGAGAGGAATGAGAAATCCCTAGCCCCCGGCCTTGCAAATCTCCAAGGGTCCACCCCTCCCATTTGGTCCATAAATCCCCTCAACACTCTAGCCGCCGCCGGCTTCCTACCCGTCCTAGACCTGGAGCGATCCAGTGCCGGTTCCAACACCGTGTTAAAGTCTCCCCCCATTATCAGGCCCCCCACTTCCAAGTCTGGGATCCGACCCAACATACGCCGCATAAAACCTGCATCATCCCAGTTCAGAGCATACACATTGACCAGTACCACCCTCTCTCCCTGCAACTTACCACTTATCAATATGTACCTACCGCCATTATCTGCCACAATGCTCGACGCCTCGAATGACACCTTCTTTCCCACCAAGATCGCCACCCCTCGATTTTTGGCATCTAGCCCCGAGTGAAACACCTGACCTACCCACCCTTTCCTCAGTCTTACCTGGTCTGCCACCTACAGGTGTCTCCTGGAGCATAACCACATCCGCCTTAAGCCCCTTCAGGTGCGCGAACACGCGGGCCCGCTTAACCGGCCCATTCAGTCCCCTTACATTCCAGGTTATCAGCCGGATCAGGGGGCTACCCGCCCCCCCTCCCCCGCCGACTAGCCATGACCCCTCCTCGGCCAGCCACACGCCCGCACCCCACACCCGGCCCGTTCCCCACAGCGGCATACCCCCGTCTCGATCCCCCCCCCCCCCCCCCCCCCCCCCCCCCACTCGCTGCAGCTCCTCCTTGACCTTAGCAGCAGCAACTCAATTCCCCCCCCCCCCCGGCTCGGACCCACCCTAGCTGGTTTACTCCCCCCATTGCACTTCCGCAAGTCAGCTGACTCCTGCTGACCCCAGCCACTCCCACCTCCCCTTCGACTCCTCCCAATGTGTGGCACACCCTCCCCTCCCGCTCCCCATCGACAGGCTCTCCCCCTCTGTTCTAAGCGAGGGAAACAATCCTCACTTCCCTGCCCCGCCCCCCCCCCCCCCCCCCCAGTCTTCGGCGCGGGAAAAAAGCCCGCACTCTCCACCTACCAAGCCCCGCCACCAACCAAAACAGTGCCCAACCCGCCCCATCCACCCTCCCCAACCCGAAAGAGAAAAACACAAAGAGAAAAAGAAACCCAAAACAATGCAAAGGCCGCCGCCCCGCGAACCAAAAATAGGCATAACATATCCACCGCAGTCCCCAATCGCCCATCCCGACCCTCAGTCTGTGTCCAGCTTCTCGGCCTGATCAAAGGCCCACGCCTCCTCCGGAGACTCAAAATAATGGTGCCGGTCCTTGAAGGTAACCCACAGTCACGCCGGCTGCAACATGCCAAACTTCACCCCCTTCCTGTGCAGCACCGCCTTCGCTCAATTGTAGCCGGCCCTCCTCTTCGCCACCTCCGCACTCCAGTCCTGATATATCCGAACCTCCGCGTTCTCCCACCTGCTGCTCCTCTCCTTCTTGGCCCACCTGAGCACACACTCCCGATCGACGAACCGATGGAACCGCACCAGCACCGCCCGCGGAGGCTCGTTAGCCTTGGGCCTCCTCGCCAACACTCTATGGCCCCTTCCAGCTCCAGGGGCCCCTGGAAGGACCACGCTCCCATCAGCGAGTTCAACATGGTGACCACATAGGACCCCACATCCGGCCCCTCCAGCCCCTCCGGGAGGCCCAGAATCTGCAGCAGATTCTTCCGCCTCGACCGATTCTCCATCTCCTCGAACCGCTCCTGCCATTTCTTGCGGAGCGCCTCATGCGCCTCCACCTTTACCGCCAGGCCCAAGATCTCGTCCTCATTGTCAGAGATCTTTTGTCGAGCCTCTCGGATCGCCACCCCCTGGGCCGTCTGTGTCTCCAGCAGCTTATCAATAGAAGCCTTCATCGGCTCTAGCAGGTCCGTTTTAATCTCTCTGAGGCAGTGCTGGATACCCTACTGTTGCTCCTCCGCCCGCTGCCTGGTCTCCACCCACCGCCATTTTGTCCTTCTTCCCTCCCTTCTTCTGTTCCACCACCACCTTTTTTGTCGCCCCGCTCCTAGTTAAAGCCATATACTGACGGGGAGCTTTTATTAACTCCTTCCCACACCGGGAAACGTCAAAAAGGTGCCCTTGGGGGCCCTGAAAAGAGCCCAAAAGTCCGTTTTTGCGGGAGCCGCCGAATGTGCGACTTAGCTCCGCATAGCCGCAACCGGAAGTCTCGAGAGGAAATCCTTTTGGCAGTGTTCGCTTCACCAATCTGCCCCAAAAAGCCGGTGAAAACGGAGTTAAGTTCCAGATGGGAGCTGCCGAATGCGCGACCTACTCCTCCATGGCCGCCACCGGAAGCCTCGTCCCCGCTTCTTCAATGGCCTTGGTAGATCTCTTCACAGTTGTTCCCTCTGCTGCTAGAATTCACCTTTATTAGAGGCCCTCAAGTCAGGTTGCAGCTTTAAGCTTGCCCTTCCCCCGCCTGCATGCTGGAAGAGGCTCCTCTTTCTCCTGAAAGACATAACATTCCTGGGGGACACTGTCAGGGGGATGTTACAGTCTTCTTCCCACACCGGGAAATGTCAAACAAATGCCGTGGGGGCCCTGTAAAAGAGCCCAAAAGTCCATTCCAAGCGGGAGCTACCGAATATGCGACCTAGCTCTGCATAGCCGCACCCGGAAGTCAATCCTGATTCTATTTTTTTTGATGAAAACAAGACATTCACCATCTTTCCCTTATACAAAAGTTCTTCCCAGTGAGATCCCCTCACAATTTGATGAATCCAGCCATGCTCATTTGATAACTTGGCACCAGATGGCATCACTTAGTCCAGCAAGGTTTATAACCTCACATTGGGTGTATCGAACTCAGTTCTGGCCCAGATGTTGATAGATCAGTATGCTTCAATTTATATTAACCTACTCAATCAGATGATCCCAGTTCCAACTACAACTTTTTAAAAATCCTATCTTCAAATTTTATTTCAACTTTGATTTCCGTCATTTCCTCGCAGGGTCCATGCTACCAAGATTTAAGAGAACCACCAGTTTACGTCCCATAAGCAAACAAATTACAATAGTCCCATAATGTCAAAAATGTGATCTCCAGGACCAACCGGTAAAACATGCAGTTTGTGAATTCATCCACTTGAAAGTAAACAAGAAGGTGGTTTTAAAATGTCTCCTTTAACTGAAGGTGAAACGAAATGTTCTGGATAAGAGGCTGGTGGACATATTAGGTGATTTGGACATTCTGAATTCTCCCTCAATGGACCCGAACAGGCGCCGTAGTATGACGACAAGGGGATTTTCACTGTAACTTTGTTGCAGCGTTAATGTAAGCCGACTTGTGACACTAATAAAGATTATATTATTATATTAAACCTTTACCCGGAGACAGGCCGGGTTGTCATGGTTGTCATGACAAAAATAATCCAAACCAAAACCAATTGAAAATCAAGACGATTTCACACCTTGATACAGCAACAAGGAGTTCTCCTCGTGTCTGCATGGGTTTCCTCCGGGTGCTCCGGTTTCCTCCCGCAGTCCAAAGATGTGCAGGTTAGGTGGATTGGCCATGATAAATTGCCCTTGGTGTCCAAAAAGGTTAAGTGGGGTTAGGGGGTATGGTGGAGGTGTGGGCTTAAGTTGGGTGCTCTTTCCAAGGGCCGGTGCAGACTCGATGGGCCGAATGGTAAATTCTATGTCTCTGACAGCTGCTTCCTGGAGACAGAAAAAGCGAGAAACTAAAGCGGCTACTGCTGTGAAGAGCAGGATGAACTGTTTTTGAGTTAATAAGCAATCAGCATGCTTCGAAAAAGTTTGTTTGCAGTTTGAAAAGAAGGGGGCAGAACTAAGTGGAATCTCGGAGATTTAAGGAACATGGAGTCACCAAGGAGGGGGTGGCTGGTAAAACTCAGCTCCAGAATATTCAGGATGAGCGAAATGATTTTTCAGAGGACATTGGGAGATTCGACCTGGTGAGGCAGGGAGATGTGAGGTTGCTGGAAAGTTATAAGTAGGGATTTGATCTTATTTTGCTACATCTCTGTCAGCACTGCAGTGCACAGAAAAATTAGTTATAAGGTGTATCTAGAGTGCGTTAAATTATTGTGAAAGCACCTTTTTGTTAGTTTGCTATATTAGTTGCTTTAAAAGTAACATTTAATTTGTGTTTTGCTCGTGGTATGAACTCTTGCCCTTCAGTTATTTCCTTCGGTTTCTGGGATATTTGCTTCATTTTTTAAAAAAGTTTTGTCTCTCCACGGGGATTGTAACAACATACTCTGACAAGAAACCAGCTCCCACGGGGTTCTCAGCCAGTAGCTGGTGACTGGAAAAGAATTAAATATCCTCTTGATGTAACACTCAAAACAAGCTCCATATGCTGAACCAATTATGTACCATCTGTCTACATGTGAGTGTATTGGGAACCAATCTGGGGGCAGAAATTGGACATCCTGCTGGGTTGGGGCTAGGCAAGCTTAAAAATGGGCCTGGATTCTCCGTTTGGTGAACCATATTCTCCCGCTGGGCACGCAAATCAGAAAGTGAGTGACAATTCTTAGCCATGCAAATTTGTGCATGGCGGGGATTGCGAGAGATTCCCTAGGGAATCCGGCCATCGGACCACCATTTTGAGCGGGCGGCCCAATAGCGAGGTCCGGCAGCTGGGTCTCCCCCACCCATCGATTTTATGGGTCACCCACCCCCCACACAGTAGGAGTGACCCGACCTCCCCTTCCCCCACTGACCCCCCATCCGAGACCCCCACCAGAGACCTCTCGATTAGAGACACCCACCACCAGACAGGCCCCAATTAGACACCCCCATCAAAGACCCCCTCAATTAGAGAGAATCCCTCGAGATCCACCAGAAGAGAGGCCCCTGCCTGGTTGTGAAACTGAGCAATTAAGTGCTTTAGTGGCGCAGTGGTTAGCACTGCTGCATGCGGTGCTGAAGACCCAGGTTCGATCGCGGCCCCGTGTCACTGTCTGTGTGGAGTTTGCACATTTTCCCCATGTCTGCGTGGGTTTCACCCCAACCCAAAGATGTGCAGAGTAGGTGGATTGGCCACACTAAATTGCCCCATAATTGGAAAAAAAATAATTAGGTACTCTAAACTTATTTTTTTAAAATTAAGTGCTTTTAATGCTGTCACTTCCTCTTTCTTTCTTCAGAAAGCACTTAACTGTCTTTGAATAAGTCCAGGAGCTGTCAATCATAGCTAGATACCTCTAAGCATTGTGGTTTGTTTAACAGCTGGGTACGTAAAAGCCATTCCAGCATGAAGGGAGATGAACGAAACAATACAGACAGCTGGGTGTGTGTGGAAGCTGTTAATAAGAAGCCCAGTGAAAGCAGTTTAACAGAGATATGAATGAAGGCTTACAGGTTAAAGATCAAAGGGGGTTTAAACACAGCTGACTGGTTTTCTTTCCAGGAATAGACTGTTGCTGCTTCCTCTGCCTGAGCCAGCAGATTTATTGCATAGTTCAGTTTTAAAGCAGTGATTTTTTTTCACTGCTTCTGTATGGATTGTTCTCTGGACTCCAGGCAACGGCCTCTTTTTTTTTTGTGGGGGGGGGGCTTCCAGGCAGAGGCCTCTCTTATTGGGGGGGGGGCTTCCAGGCAAGGGTCTCTCTTTTTGGAGGAAAGTGGGGGAGGGGGGTGGTGCGGTCTGGTGAGGAAGGGCAGGTCTTGTGGGGGGGGGGGAGAAAGAGGGGTGGTGACCCTCCAATGGACCTTGGGGGCAACTGCCTTGAGGAGTTACCTCCCTGGCCCACCAGGAGGTCCACTGTGTCAGGGCCACATTTGTCAAGACCCACATCAATTCTCAGAAATGTGAATTCAAGCCCAGAAGACTGGAGAATCACCCGGGCCTGGAGAATATGGTGCCAGGCTCGTTCATAGGCTGCAAATGGGTCTTAATGACCCATTTGCATCCTTCCACTGGTGCCCGATGCGAATCTCGATCCTTTTTCTTCTTTATAAATTTAGAGCACCCAATTCTTTCTTTCCAATTAATGGGCAATTTAGCGTGTCTAATTCACCTACCCTGCACAGCTTTTTTGGGTTGTGGGGATGAGACCCACCAGACATGGGGAGAATGTGCAAACTCCACATGGACAGTGACCTGGGGCTGAGATCGAACCTGTGTCCTTCGTACCGTGAGGCAGCAGTGCTAACCACTGTGCAACCATGCTGCCCTGCGAATCTCGATCCCGATGCCTGCGGGGAATGGGAGCTTCGGAACGGTCGCCTATCGCCCTTCCAATACCGCAAAATGGAGAATCCAGTCCAATGTCTGGAGTAGCATCCCATATTTAGCATCCAAAAATGTTGGGCAACAAATTCAATGGTAATTTTGAAAGGAGGATGGGGCAAGAGCAGGTGGTGGGGATTGTTGGATAATTCGACCAAAGAGGCACACTGAGTTCAATAATGGCCTCCTTCCTTCCTTTTTCCATGGTTCTGTTATTGCTTAAAAAGCATATCTTTGATCAAGCTTTTGATCACCTGATTTCGCTCGTGATTGATTTTCTCTGCTTCAAAAATATGGATTGTTGTCGTGTCCACTGTTTTATGGGAATTTGTGAGCTGTTGCTGCAACAATCTATTGCAGTGAATTTTGTTTTCCAGCCCACTTTGATACATTTTGTCATTTTTACTGGGAAGAATGTGTTGGATATGAATTTATCAGTCCCATATGTCACACTATTGGGCAATGAACTCAACATTTGCTCATTTTTACAGCTTTGTTGTTTTCTTTTTTTTTAACTAAAAGGTCAAGAAATATGGCAAAAACCTTTCATTTATGAAGCAAGACTTATCAGAAAAACTAGCCAACATTTGCCTTGACAATGTTACAGAAAGGAGGCCCAATTATTTATTTCAATTTGATCTGTATTACGATAAAGTAGTTGTGAACAAAAAAATGTTTGCCAGATACTATTTGATGCGTTGTCCATCTAACACAGCCATGTGCACAGAATAGGAAACGCTCCCATCCTCACATCCAACTCATTCTCCCCAGTTAACATCTCGAAATATATTTGAAAGTGGTGGTAATTTCCAAATCTGGAAAACTAAATTTGCTGCAATAAATTTTTATAGCAACAGTTTACAATTCCCCATACAACAGTGGACACTACAACACCAACAACCTACATTTTGTATAGCATGCCTTGTAAATGTTACAAGGCGCTTTCGCAGGAGTTCTCATAGAAAATCAGTCGCACGCGACAGAGGCATTAAGTCAGGTGATCAAAAGTTTAATCAGAGAGATGGATTTTAAGCAATAATATAAAAAGGTGGAGGGCGAGCTAGAGAGTCTTCAGGAGGGAATTCAAGCCGAAAGCACAGCCACCAAAGATAGAACAAAGGAAGAAAGTATTTGGCACTCAATCTGAGCAGGTTGGAGCAGTTGCAATCAGGTAAAAACTTTGAAGGAGACATATCCTTCTCCTCTCCTGAAGCCCGAGACTTTTGAGGCATGGCACCCATCATACCCATTTTGCTTGAGCTACAACATAACTGGAGTAGGAATCTGTTGTTTCCTGTCCAAGATTAAACATAGTAAATCTTCCTTTTGAGTTGTGTTCCTGGAAATCGCAACTTTAAATGAAACAACTTAACGTGAATCACAGGTTCCCATCGGAATCAACTTTAAAACTGGAGTTCGGTTCTATCGGATAAAACTAGCCGGGAAAACAAACAACGTACAAGTTTAAATATTGTACTATATATTTGTGCAGCACTGTGCATTCCTAGCTGAAATAACTTCAAAATAAGATAAATCGTAAAATAAGATAAATCAGTAAATATAATAGAAATCCTGTATAAATTCAAATCAGATAACATTTATTAATCTCTCCCTTCTTAGGCAGTTTCTCAGTTCCACTACAGCTCGATGGGTTGGGGAGATGTTTGACCTCTCCAGGAATGCTTCGAGGACACCCTCAAATGGGTGATCTCGAGTGATTTAGAGCTTCAGTGCTGGGCATGTTAGCTTGGGGCTGTTGACATCGCCTTTCAACATAACTGGAGTAGGAATCTGTTGTTTCCTGTCCAAGATTAAACATAGTAAATCTTCCTTTTGAGTTGTGTTCCTGGAAATCGCAACTTTAAATGAAACAACTTAACGTGAATCACAGGTTCCCATCGGAATCAACTTTAAAACTGGAGTTAGGTTCCATCGGATAAAACTAGCCAGGAAAACAAACAACGTACAAGTTCACTCAATTTGCAGCATCCTTTGAAAACACTGCTGGTGGGGCTTTGAGCTACTTGCATGGAGCCATGACCTACTCCTCTTCTCCTGAAAAGCTCAATGACTGAAGCTGGAGTGATTTTGATTTTGAATTGAAGGGGGCGTGCAACAGCCAGGTCCTACTTGAGTTAAAGGGATGTTGGGGCAGCATAGTCAACAACCTTGAAAAATGTATCCACAGTCTGTAGGACAATTTTCTTTGGGTTCTCCTGGTAAATTTCTCTGTAGGTGTTAATTAAAGCATTGACCGCCTGTTCACTTTGGTAATGTGCTCTTCAAGTCATCCCCTGTGATGATTTCCATTGCCTCCTGTAAACTGGAAAGCTTGCGACGATGCTAAATTTCCCCTTAGTGTACAAAGGTTAGGTGGGGTTACGTAGATAGGGTGGGGTGTGGATCGAGGTTAGGATGCTCTTCCCAAAGGTCGATGCAGACCCGATGGACGAATAGCCTCCTTCTGCACTGTAGGGATCCTATGATTTGTAGGGATTGTATGATTCTAATATTCTCGCCAGGTAGGGATGGCATGCAGAGAGAACTATCCTTGAAAGAATGTCCCTCATCATTCAGGCTTTCTTATTTGAATGGAAAATGACAAGATTTTCCTTGGATAAACCCCTCAATGCCCATGGTGTCTCAGATAAATACAGCATTTTCTGAACAACAGACCACAGTTAGTAAAAATAAACATCAACACCTCCTCGACAATAGTCCTCAATACCGGGGCCCCGCAAGGCTGCTTACTTAGCCCCCTACTATACTCCCTGTACACACAACCACGTGGCAAAATTTGGTTCCAACTCCATCTGCAGGTTTGCTGACAATGCGACCATAGTGGACTGGATCTCGAACAACGACGAGTCAGAATACAGGAGGGAGATAGAGAACCTAGTGGAGTGGTGCAGCGACAACAATCTATCCCCCAATGTCAGCAAAACTAAAGAGCTGGTCATTGACTTCAGGAAGCAAAGTACTGTACACACCCCTGTCAGCATCAACAGGGCCGAGGAGGAGATGGTTCGCAGTTTCAAATTCCTAGGAGTACACATCTCCAAAAATCTGTCCTGGTCCACCGACATCAATGCTACCACCAAGGAAGTAAACGGCGCCTATACTTCCTCAGAAAACTAAGGAAATTCGGCATGTCCACATTAACCCTTACCAACTTTTACAGATGTACCATAGAAAGCATCCCATCTGTCTGCATCACAGCCTGGTATGGCAACTGCTCGGCCCAAGGCCGCAAGAAACTTCAGGGAATCGCGAACACAGCCCAGTCCATCACATGAACCTGCCTCCCATCCATTGACTCCATCTACACCTCCCTCTGCCTGGGGAAAGCGGGCAGCATAATCAAAGACCCCTCCCACCCGGCTTACTCACTTTTCCAACTTCTTCCATCGGGCAGGAGATGCAAAAGTCTGAAAACACGCAAAACAGCTTCTTCCCCACTGCCACCAGACTCCTAAAACGACCCTCTTATGGACTGACCTGATTAACACTACACCCCTGTATGCTTCATCCGATGCCAGTGTTTATGTAGTTACATTGTGTACCTTGTGCTGCACTATTATGTATTCCTTTTATTTTATTTTCATGTACTTAATGATCTGCTGAGCTGCTCGCAGAAAAATACTTTTCATTGTACCTCGGTACACGTGACAATAAACAAAAATCCAAAAACTCCAAATCCACTAAGTGCTTAAATTTAAAATCTCATGCAGCGTTTCAACCAAACAGAACAATTAGGCAATCTTTGGCAGCTTGAAATCCTGGCATCATCTTCACCTCTGGCAGAAGTTTTCAAAGGCCCTGTTCTCATCAACATTAAAACCTGCTTTTGATTTGTCTGCGTTACTACAGATTGCTCCCACTGATGTGGGGGGTATCCCAGACACTCGAGCAATATCGACTGCTCATTCTCCAGCCTCAAGACATTTTAAAATATCCAATTTCACTTCTCATTTGATGACTTTTCTTGCTTTTCTTTTCAGCAGCAGGCACACTACTACCACTTACTGGGGATGTTTAAAAGCAATTTAAAAGTCTTACCCACAGCAAACACCTGAAACTCCGAAATTCAAATCTAACATCTGACTTGGAAAAATAAATCTAGCTTTGGATGCCTCAGGCTTTTGAAAATCGATTTTGGGGATGGGGGAGGTGCAGGTGGGAGAGAACATGATGCGGGCGCAGGAATAGCAGCTTTGCTGCACGCTCTAGTTCCACTCACTTTATAATACGTCATTTGTCCTGTTTGCCTGGCACATGCTTGCCTAATCACCGTGGGGCAGCACGGTAGCATTGTGGATAGCACAATTGCTTCACAGCTCCAGGGTCCCAGGTTCGATTCCGGCTTGGGTCACTGTCTGTGCGGAGTCTGCACATCCTCCCAGTGTGCGCGTGGGTTTCCTCCGGGTGCTCCGGTTTCCTCTCTCAGTCCAAAGATGCGCAGGTTAGGTGGATTGGCCATGATAAATTGCCCTTAGTGTCCAAAATTGCCCTTAGTGTTGGGTGGGGTTGCTGGGTTGTGGGGATAGGGTGAAGGTGTTGACCTTGGGTAGGGTGCTCTTTCCAAGAGCCGGTCCGGACTCGATGGGCCGAATGGCCTCCTTCTGCACTGTAAATTCTATGATAATCCGCATTTTAACATTTGGTAGTGTGCCCGGGAAGACTTCTGGATTACTGGTGAGAAAATGCCCACAAACGTGAAGAAATCTGGCAATATCAAGGTACAGTCGGATTCAGCACAGGCCTTTTCAATATGGCGACTTGAACCTCAAGCACTCTTTCCACCCGGCGCTCTGTGACACTCTCAGAGGTGCTGAAAATCACGACGCCAACAAATCCAAGTAACAGAGCAATGAAGTTACTGAGAAAAGCCCCTTGGCGCCACATTCCGGCGCCTGTTCGGGTACACAGGGGGAGAATTCAGACTATCCAATTCAACTCACGGTACGTCTTTCGGGACTTGTGGGAGGAAACCGGAGCATCCAGAGGAAACCCACGCAGACACGGGGAGATCGTGCATACTCCACATAGACAGTGACCCAAGCAACGAATCGAACCTGGGACATTGGAGCTGTGAAGCAACAATGATAACCACTGTGCTACCGTGCTGTCCATTTGAGGCCAAGCTGCACAATATTAATAAGAGGCTTAATTAAATTTAGGAAAGAATCCTGATCATTGAAAATGTTACTCCTTTAGCTGAAGCTCTATTCAATGCTTGGAAAACCAGCTTTGTGGTATGTCAGAAACCCTGGAAGGTTTGAAGAACAGAGGTTGGAGAAGGAATATCCAAGTCGTCGGCCTACCAGGAGTGGAGGGCAAGGCTCAGACAAAGTTTTTTGAGAACTGGTTGCCACGTTATCTTGGGTGGATGTGAAGGCTGGGCGTTTCAAATTGGAAAGGACACACCGTATCTTGCATTTGAGGCTAAGAGACAATCAACGTCTCAGGCCGATAATCATTCGCTTCCACAACTTTAAAGATCGCCAGAGGGTCTTGGAAATGGCGAGGCGCAACAGGGCCTGGTTTCACGAGGAAGCGAGGATCTCCTTTTTCCAGGACTTTTCGGTCACGTCAAGGCTGCAATATTGTTCAAAGTGTAGCCATCTCAGGTGGCCAACTGCAAAGGACCATGGGAATTATGGCCAACCCAGGACTCAGACAGACTAAGAGCTTGTGTGTGTATTTGCAACCCAGATAGCTAGACGCGATCGAAATCCCCGCTCTTTTGCATTCTAATGGCCCATTTCCCCAGAACAAAAGAACTGTACTCAGGTAACTGATACAGATACAGACTAAGCGGCGCCACTCCCTTTACTCAGGGAGCCCAAACAGCCACGGTCAATGACCACTAAGGACACGCCCAGCCATCAAGGCACCCACCCCTTTATTGGCCAAAATCGAAGGCAGTGATCGAAGCCTGTCGAATTATTGGATCCAAGTTAAGGACCGCCCCAAAGAGCGCAAAACCCCAGAGGGATAAGAAGAGACACAGCCATGTGCTCGGTCTCTCTTGGATCCGGCCTATGCCAACCCAAGTGCAGCATAACGACCAGGCAACAAGTTCAAGATCAACGATCGCTACCAGACGGATGAGCCCAGCAGAAACAGAGCCACTTCTTCCACCTAGCCACGCAAAATCCGGACAAAGACCTTGTCCATCTGCATAGAGCCGGTTGCCCTGAAGTTAAGTATAGATTATTGTAGTTGTTAGGTGTAGTTTAACTTGTAGTGTTTTGTGTTGCATGTCGAAGTAATCCTCGTGTGTAAATAAACCATCTTTGAACTGACTAACTGGCTGTGTGGTCCTTTGATCGATATCCAGTAAAGCCTTGTGGTGGTATCATTTGATACCTGCCGACTCTAAAGCGCATCATTTTTAATTGGCGACATTACTCCGGTGCCGATTGGCAACATTATTGGCGACTCCGCCGGGACAGTATTCCCTTAAATTGGCAACATTATTAGGCGAACTCTGACGGGATTCGAATTAGAAGTGATTTTGTCACTCCGAGAGGACCCACAAACTTTGAAATCCAATTGCATGAAAGAGAAAGAACCACAAGTGCAAGCCCATATTGACCAAATCACTGAATTTCGGAAGTGTGTACTAACTTGCATGCGTACTAACAGGGATATAAGGTAAACTCGTTAGATTGTGTCAAAACTATTGAGGGAATTGTGAACCGGAAAATAGCTTAGGCCATAACCGTTGTTCAAATCGCTGCCTTTTCCCCTGTCCCAAATTAAAGGTAGGGAAAGAGAAATCAAAGTAGTGCAAGAGAAATTAACGATAGGAAACAGAGATGAAAAGTAGAGCAAGAGAGATTAGAAGCAATGGCCACAAAGCGATGGAATGTTTAATGAACCCACAGGAACCCGAGGTCGCAGCGACCAACAGAGCAGAGCAGTGCCCCATATATAGGAAGAAGAGTTGAGGAAGTATTTAAAGGGGAAAGGATGGCCCCTTTGGTCTGAGTTTTGTTCAAATGAAGAGTCAGGTCCAGGAAGCATAGGACAAAGTTGGTGGAACAACCTAACCGAGGGTGCATAAGAAAAATGCAGCGGAAAGTGCGAACATCGATGGCAATAATATCCTGTTTGGCACAGTTGCGAGGCACAGAGGAGGTTGTGCAGACGCTCCGCAGGCAGCTAGTTGAAAAAGAGAAGAATGAGGGAAACAATCGTGAAAGTGAAAAGATTATTGAGCAACTCCGGGATCAGTTGACAGCTAAAGCTAAAGAGATGGCTGATGTCAAACGGGCACACCAATCTTGATTAGTTCACTTTAGCAGCTTTCAGACCCAGTACGATAAAGCCTACCAAGATACACAGCGCGCAGTCTTGGTACGAGAAGAGACAGAACAGCAGGTAGCACATTTAACGAGTCAATGCGCAGATTTAAAGGCAGCTTTACGAGCGCTCCATAGCTCCACTACAGAACAAAGACAGAGCACAGTAGACCACACAAAAAGTAGACAACAAATAGAGAAGTTGCAGTTTCTACTTTCAGTGCAAAACGGATTTAGAGATGCCTATGGACAAAATTTAGATGAGGAAGGTGCCCCCAATTGGCAAGAACTAAATGATATGTGGAGAACACAGAAAATCACAATAGAGCCCCCTAAGCCCCGAAAAGGAAAGCACCCACACCACCGACTGGACAGGCAGCACACACCCCCATGAATCCAGTCACCACACAGCGTAAGTCATCGGATCAGGCGGGGCCCGATTGCGTTTACAACACCCCATTATCCATCACCCAATTGAGAGATACCTGCGCTAAATTTGATCCATTCGAACGCACCGCAGACCCGCAAAATCTCTTTGAGTACGCCAGCAAAAGGTTATGTATGGTCTAGACGAAAGGGAGGATGTTAAACTTGTAGTAATGAGCTTTGACCAGTCCGTCAGCTCAGCTGTGCCAGAACCCCAGAATGTAGGAGGAGGAACCTACAGTTGATGAAAACGGCCATTTTAGATGCGATCGGGTACAACAAGGGAGACCCAGGAGAGGATTTAAACCGCTGTAGGCAAAAGCAGGGAGAGCATCCGACCGCATTGCAGGTCGCCTTTGGATCCATTTTAAGGCAGTATTTGGGGATTTGAACTGCGCACACTTAAATGAGGACGACGCCACTAAATGGTCCTGCACTTTAGTCTCCCACGCCACAGAAGCTTGTGGTCAAAAGGCTTGTGTCAATTACGGCCCCGCAGACTCCACACACAATGAAGTTTGGGTTTTAAAGCGACTCTCCAGCGCTTGGGAACAATCCCTACACAGGAAGGCAGATCAGGAACAGATAGAAGAAAATATGCATCGAGTCAGGACTAACCAGGACCCAGTCTGGATAAATGAGGGTAGACATGAAGGACAGCACCCCAGATCACAGGCACCACGAGGTTGCTATAATTGTGGACACATGGGACATTACGCCCATGAATGCCGACAAAACCCCCCGAACCAGCAACGCCACCAACAACCAGGCCCCCCACCTCGGAACAATGTTCGGCCCATATATAGTGTTAGTGCCCGTTCAGATAATTCAGCAATCAACACCTCAGATTGACGGTGTTCGGACTCCCCAACTTGGGTCTGCGACACACTCTGGGGCATATCAGGCAGACCAGTAGTCACAGGCACAGTCCGGGGACATCCAGTAGAATTTCTTTGGGACACAGGAGGGTCCCACACCACTTTAAACTCCTCCACAATGTTCCAGCGTGACAAATGGCCCACCACAGACACCGTCACCCTTAGTGGATTTACCGGACATGTACAGCAGGGATACATCACAGCCCCCGTAGATATTCAGTTAGGACACATAAGCACCAGGCACCCCGTTGTTTTAGTTGACTTGCCCCAAACAGCCGAGCACATTCTAGGAATCGATTTTATGAGCTCCCACAACCATTCCTTTGATCCCGTAAATAGGTGTGAATGGAAAATGGCCAAAACAGCGGGAGCCCCCGCTACGCTCATAGTAGGGGATTATGAACATAGGATTTGCTCAGTAGGAGACTATTGGTTTGATCCGCAAACAATTAGTACAGACCAGACAATTAGAGAGATCCTCAGAAAACATAAAGCTTCCTTCGCCCAACACAAACAGGATTCTGGGAAGATCCCAGGAATGGTCACAATTTCAGGTCCTGATCCTAAGCCACAGAAGCAATACGGTTTCCCACAGCAAGCCGAGGGTGAGATTTCAAAAGTCATCAATAGCTCATTAGATCAACGAGTAATTTGACCTGTAGCCTCAACAAATAATGCCCCAATTTGGCCAGTGAAAAAACTCGATGGTTCTTGGCGACTGACAATCGACTACCGAGAACTTAACAAGGTCACCCCTTTTGCAGCCCCACCGTTGCCACGAGTCCAGAGACCATGCTCAAGCAGGGGGTACAGGCAAAGTACTTCACAGTGCTGGGCATTAGCAATGGCTTTTGGTCCATCCCGCTAGACAAGATCTGTCAATATAAGTTCGCGTTCACATTTCAAGGGCAGCAGTATACGTGGACTTGCCTCCCGCAAGGATTCCACAACTCCCCCTCTAATTTCCACTGACAATTGGCCAACGGACTTTCCAAATTTTCCCGCCCCGAATGCCTTATACAGTATGTGTTACTTCTACAGATGGACACAAAGGAAGAGCATGTAAAGCTTCTTTCGGAATTATTAGGTCTTTTGCAATCCATTTGATGCAAGGTCAACCCCAAAAAAGCCCAGATCTTACAAGAAAAGCTTCTTTACTTAGGCACCATTATCACCCACGGGAAGAGAGATCAAACAGAAGCGAATTTAGTCAATAGTTAAATTGCCCCTGCCCCACAATATCACTGCACTCCGGTCATTCTTAGGATTAGTTGGATATTGTAGGAACCATATAGATGGTTTTGCCACAAAAGTAGCCCCACTCTCAGAGCTCCTTAAAAAGAACGCCCCATTGGAATGGCTTCCTCAGCACACAGACGCCATCGATGAATTAAAATGCACCCTAGGCACAGCCCCCGTTTTGCAAGTTCCAGACCCACACTCTCCCTATGCTATAGAAGTAGCAACCACCGACCGAACCCTATCAGCAGTACTCCTACAGGAAAGACATGACAGCTTAGGACCCATAGCCTATGCCTCACAAATTCTGGATCCCGTAGAGCAAGGATTTACACCCTGTGAATGGCACTTGCTTGCAGTCTTTTGGGCAGTACAGTATTTTGTATACATCACAGGCCTTAACCCAGTAACAATTTTAACCGAGCACACCCCAACGCAGCTATTGTTAGATGGTAGGTTAAAGGGCGGTTCAGTCAGCCAGATCAGAGCAGCTTGCTGAACACTGTTGTCACAAGGAAGGGACATTACAGTCAAACGTACACATTTCTAGCAGACAATCTTCAGTATGCAGGGACCCCACACGAGTGCCAGATCATAGCAGCCCAACACCACACAGGATCCTTTATTCCGAAGTCAGTGCACACACGAGCAGGCAGTAAAACGCAGAATCCACACACTATAGACAATGCTTTAAAGATTTATGTCGACGGTTCCTCCACGATAGAAAATGGAAAGAGAATAACTGGTTCTGGAATTTATGTACAAGATGCACAGGGACGCGCATTAGAAGAAATATCTTTCAAATTGCCCGGCCACCTCGGATCCCTAGCAGCCATAACATATGTAGTGCAACACCCAGATTCTTTCCCAACCCCCGCAGACATACATTCGGACAGTTTCTATGTATGCAATAGTTTGACAGAATTCCTGCCCCTGTGGGAATCTCGAGGATTCGTATCCGCTGATGGTAAACCCCTACCCTCAGCCCCATTGTTGAAGCATATTCTTAGGACAGCTAAAGACCGCACGTACAGTATTATTAAAGTCAGAAGCCATCATCCTTCCTCCCCACCCGGTAATGTAAAGGCAGTCACCTTAGCTAAGTCAGGATCACGCCACGGTCACTTTTGGCAACCCCCCGAAAGTGAACCGATACACGCAGTCCAGGTTTCTCTGACCAATATCGAGGATCTATCCCAGGCCCAAAAGGCAGACGACACTCTCAAACAAGTTTTAGATGGTAACTTCCCAGCCCCCTACGAAAAATGCAAGGACTCACTGACGGTATAGGACGGTATAGTTTTGAAAAATGGAATTTATGTGGTCCCCACCCAGGACAGAAACCAGATAATTTACCAGTTTCATGACGGACACGGACACCAGGGGATAGACAATACCATTGCCCATTTAAGACCTTTGTGCTGGTGGCCCGATTTAAAATCCGATGCCACGCATTATGTTGAGAATTGTTTAATCTGTGCACAGAACAATCCTGAAAGGTACTCCAAGAAGGGACAATTGAGACACACCTGACCTGTTAAAGGCCCTTGGACAAATTTGCAACTCGACTACATTGGCCCCCTCCCCCTTGCAGAAAGGTTTCAAATACATATTAGTGGTAATCAACACCTTTACAAAATGGGTAGATGCATTTCCCTCATGGACAAACACTGCAAAGGCCACAGCGAAGATTTTGACCAAACAGATATTTACACGCTGGGGTCTCTCCCGCAGCATCGAGTCAGACCAAGGTTCCCATTTCACCGGCAGAGTCATGCAAAAAGTTCTAACTATTTTCAGAATCAAACAAAAGTTCCACATAGCATATCACCCCCAATCCAGCGGCATTGTTGAGAGAATGAATCGCACTTTAAAAGCAACCATAAGAAAAATAGTGCAACAAAATAACACCACATGGGACACAGTTCTCCCATTCGCCCTTATGACTATTTGGAATACAGTATTCAGTTCCACAGGTTTCACCCTCCACACTCCCATGACCGGACGGCCCATGAAAGGAATTGAATATTTCTTAGGTCTCGATTTGGCGAGCCCCACAGTCACCGCCCTCACCCATGAAAAAGCGGTCCAACAAGTCACAGACAATATTAAAGCAGCACTGCTCGCTGCAGCTTTCCGACTAGGCGCTAGAAGGAAGCAGAGTAAAGCCTGCTTTGACAAAACCGTCCACCCCGTAGAGTACACAGTCGGTCAGCAAGTATTGGTTTCCCTTTACAATCCCAGTTCTTTCCTCTTCCCCCAAATTTGCAGGACCCTACTCCATTTCGGACAAAGTAAGCCCCTCTGTGTACAAGATAACATACCCCAATGGTAAAACTGGTTGGTTCCACATTAACCAGCTCAAAGTCTATGGAACCTAATGTAGCCACTCCCACCAATAGCAGACAATTCCACCCCGCCCATCGACAACCTAGTCCAACCCTCCCGTAGGCCACAGAAGTAACATTTTGGGCCTCCGGAGTTGGCGGATCGCTGAGCGGCACAGGCTTGCGACGCCCCTGGGTTGGGTGATGGCGGCGGCCACGATGTCCACGAGGGTGCCGCGTGGTTGGAGGTGTAGGCATCCATGTTATGGAAGGCCACTTCCAACGAGTCCGAGAGCTGTACTGTGTCTTGGAGGTCGAGTGTGCCCCCTTCTAGTAGGCGCTGGCAGATGTAATTAGGTTTTATGCCTGCGACATAGGCGTCCCGGATCTGCAACTCTGTGTGCTCAGCAGCCGATACCGCCTTACAACTGCAGTTCCGGCCGAATACCCGCAAGGCGCGCAGAAATCCAGCTTGCGATTCTCTGGGGCGCTGTCGCCTCGTGGCAAGGCGATGCCTAGCGTACACCTTGTTGACTTCCTTAACATACTGTCTCTTCAAATGCGTTATCGCATCCTCGTAGCGACCCTGATAAGAAGGAAAACTTGCGGGCTCACCCGGGAGTTGAGGATTCGCAGCTTGTGGGTCTCAGCGACGGCAGCGGCGGAGGAATCAATGTAAGATTCGAAGCAGCTTAGCCAGTGTTCAAACGTGGCAGTGGCGTCGGCTGCTTGAGGATCCAGCTCCAGGCGATCAGGCTTGAGCAATAGATCCATCTTAAAATTTTAGCTGATTAAATTGATGTACCATCACTGACAACAGACGAGAGTCGGAAGAGTAAACTGTGGCTTTAATCAGCTAAAAGACACCTGCTGGCAGCAGGTCCCAGAACGAGGGCAGGGCTGGAGGTTAGCTACCTTTATACTTGAGCCCGAGGGGCGGAGCCACAGGCCAGCAGGCCATTCCGCTTCATGTGTGGGTAGCCACTGGAATTCCGTTGACTTCGTGACGAGATGGCGGAGGGCCGTGGTGTGGGATGCCATATTAGGAATGAATTTCCCAAGAAAGTTGACCATCCCGAGGAGGCCAGCAGGGACAAACCCAGACATGTAACCAACAGTAAGTACAATAAGTAAGAACAGTAAGTACAATATACCACAAGAACTGGGCCTTAATGTAAACATTTTGCAATGTTTAAAGTCTCTGGCAGATGTTGGTGCACAGATAGTGATTGAAGCATGGAGTAATGTATTGTTCAGCAGCTCTAGCAAAGCACTGACCATGCTCAATCAGCTCCGCTGGGCAGACCACATCGTCTGCATGCCTGACACGAGACTCCTGAAACGAGTGCACTACTCAGAATTTCAGTATGGCAAGCAGGTTCCAGGAGGGCAGAGGAAACACTTCAAGGACACCCTCAAAGCCGCCTTGAAAAAGTGCAGCATCCCCACCAAACACCTCAAGTTTCATTACCAAGAGCAAACTGAAGCCAAGTGTTGACAAGGAACGGGGCATGTGACAGCCCAGGCACTACATCCACCGGTTCCTGCAACCACTGTGATTCCCACCTGTGACTGACTGTAGGTCACGTACTGGACTCCTCCGTCACCTGAGAAGTCAATTTTCTGTGCAGAGCTAACCATCCTCGATTTCGAGGGGAGGGGGAGGGGGAGAGAGCGAGAGCAAGTATAGAGAGAGAGCAAGTATAGAGAGAGAGTGAGCACGAGAGAGAGCGAGCACGAGAGAGAGCGAGAGAGAGAGAGAGAGAGAGAGAGATAGCTCCCTCATCTCTGAATAAGAACATTGTGGATTCAAGGCCGATTCCAGAGATTTGTCAGAAACTCCAGGGTAATACTTAAGTGCAGTACATCGGGAATCTTGTACTGGCAGAAGTGCAATATTTTAGATTAGACATTAAATTAATTCTTCTTTTGGCAACGCAATGGCAAAGAACACATGGTACTACTTTAAAAAGCAGGGGTGTTCTCTCCAGTGTCTGGAGCAATATTTACCCCCATCCAGTATCACTAAAACAAATTATGATGGCATTGCTAGCCCATCGGGTCTGCACCGACTCAATAGAATCATAGAATTTACAATGCAGAAGGAGACCATTCGGCCCATCGAGTCTGCACCGACCCTCGGAAAGAGCACCGCACTTAAGGCCTCCACCCTAACCCAGTAATCCCACCCAACCTTTTGGGACACTAAGGGCAATTTATCATGGCCAATCCACCTAACCAGCACATCTTTGGGAACTATGGGAGGAAACCGGAACACCCGGAGGAAACCCACGCAGGCACAGGGAGAATGTGCAGACTCCGCACAGACAGTGACCCAAACCGGATTCGAACCTGGGACCCTGGAACTGTGAAGCAACTGTGCCAACCACTGTGCTGTGCCCTTAGAATTTACAGTGCAGAAGGAGGCCATTCAGCCCATCGAGTCTACACCAGCCCCTGAAAGAGCACCCTACCTCAGCCCACACCTCCACCCTATCCCTGTAACCCAGTAACCCCACCTAACCTTTGGCCACTACGGGATAATTTTGCATGGCCAATCCACCTAACCTGCATATCTTTGGACTGTGGGAGGAAACCGGAGCACCCGGAGGAAACCCACGCAGAGAATGTGCAGACTCCACACAGACAGTGACCCAAGCCGGGAATCGAACCCGGCACCTTGGAGCTGTGAAGCAACATTGCTAACCACTGTGCTACCGTGCCTCTGAAAGAGTACCCTTCCAAGGCACACTCCCCTGTCCTATCCTCATAACCCCACCTAACCTGTACATTCCTAGATACGAAGGTAAGGGGCAATTTAGCATGGCTAAAACAGCTATAAAAACACACTACTTAATGCTGGATGTTGTTTGGGAAAAGGGGTATCTCAAGAACTCAGGCAACATAGGTTTGGGGACCAAAGGATAGTTTTACGTAACATTGGTGTTTTAGCCATTCGTATACTAAAGTGTCACAGTATATTACAGTCTTTCTTGTCGTCTGAGTTTTTTGTCTTTCTTTTCAGTTATAAAATATTCTTCATTAATTGTTCACACGATTGGATTGTCCCTCACTGGGTTGTACGCCGTTACTCACATTGTCCAAAAAAAACCACCACGCCACTATGAACTGGTGTTTCAAGTTACCTTGCTGGGTTTTAGGATACCTCCCATTTAATATCAGCATGGTTCGTAACACCAGTTACATGTCACTTAATAGCCTTAAAAAGTAGTAAATGTCAAATTTTATTTTAGTTTGACAGTTCCAGTTCTATAGTTTAAAATCACCCTTTTTACTAACCCTTAAAGAAATATAAGCAGAATCATAAAGAAAGCATCTATTTTCAGCTCCAATTACATAATTTCATGTCATTCATTTCAGCTGTGCACAGGGGCTGGAATCTGTAGAAACACCCTCTAAATGGTCACAAAAACATTTTATTTTGTGCATGCTCTAACTGAAACAGCAGTAACTCCACAAGTGGTCAGGAGTGGCACTAATCAGGCACTATTACAAGGCTCCCACAAAACAGATCCACTTCATTAAGTTCCACTTGTCGAGACTGGTGATGGCTTCGAACATTTGGGATCGGAGAGACTAACACTTTAACGCCCTTTGTTTAACCTCTATCTAACTTCATTAGAGCTATTTCCATCAACAATCCAGAAAAATAACCTTGCTTCTCTCCACAAGAGAGGATTAGCTTGTCAAGTCATTCTCGTTCCCCAAAGGAACTTAGTTTTTGAGGTGAAGCCTATTGGAACTGGTCTGACACATGAACTTTCTGACCCGACATCAACTCTTCGGTGTTATTAGGTTGTTTACCAATTGAAATGCATCTCACTTTGTCCAACTTGGTGTATCTTTGCTGAATGCTCATCTTCATGTGCTTGTCTGTCAGGAAAAATGAACAAAACCTAGTTCACATCTAAAGAATTATAACGTGAACAAAATACAGGCCACCTCTCGTTGTGTAAAACATACCGTCGACAATACACTTCACGGATAGTCTGTTTAGTCCCACTTGTGCCATTTTAAATCTTCAATCACTTAATTGTTAATATTGTTTCATTCGCTCATGGAATGCGGGTGTCGCTGGTTAGTCCAGCATTTATTCCTCGTCTGTAATTCCCCTACAGAAGGTGGTGCTGAGCTGCCTTCTTGAACCACTGCAGCCCAAGTGGTGTAGAAAGGGAGTTCCAGGATTTTGACCCAGCGACAGTGAAGGAACAGCGATATATTTCCAAGTCAGGACGGTGAGTGACTTGGAAGGTCATGGTGTTCCCATGCATTTGCTGACTTTGTCCTTTGTGGGTGCTGTTGAAGGAGCCTTAGTTAGTTGCTGCAGTGCATCTTGTAGATGCTACACATGGCTGCTACTGTGCATCAGTGGTGGATGGAATGAATGTTAAGGTGGTAAATTGAGTATCAATTAAGTGGGCTGCTTTGTCCTGGATGGTGTCCAGCTTCTTGAGTGTTGTTGGAGCTGCACGCATACAGGTAGGTGGAGAGTATTGCATCACACTCCTGACTTGTATCTTGTAGATGGGTGGATAGGCTTTGGGGAGTCAGGAGGTGAGTTACCCACCATAGAATTGCTAGCCTCTGACCTGCTCTTGTACCACAGTATATGGCTAGTCCTGTTAAGTTTCTGGTCAATGGTAACCCCCAGGATAGTAAAGTGTGGGATTCAGTGACAGTAATGCCATTGATTGTCATGGGGAGACGATGAGATTCTCGCCATTGCCATGGGGAGATTATGAGATTCTCTCTTGTTGGAGATGGTCATTGCCTGGCAATTGTGGCACAAATGTTATTGCCACTTATAAGCCCAAGGCTGAATATTGTCTAGGCTTTGTACATGTGGGCATGGACTGCTTCAATAGCTGAGGAACTGCAAATTGTGCTGAACATTGCACCATCTTCTGAGAACATCCCTACTTCTGAACTTATGACAGAGGGATGGTTATTTCTGAGACAGCTGAAGATAGCTGGGCCTAGGATCCTATCGGGTAACTCCTGCAGCGATATCCCGAGATAATCTCCAACAACCACAACCATCTTTCTTTGTGCTGGATAGAACTCCAACCAGTGGAGTGTATTCCCCGTTTTCACTGACTTCAGTTTTGGTTGGACTCCTTAATGCCACACTACAAACAGACCTGGCACCTCCCATTGATGACATCATCTATATCCCACTAGGATGTCACATGGAAGATGACCACCAATGCATCCACTATTTATAGAGCCACTTCCTTAAGTACTCTGGGATGTAGATTATCAAACCCTGGGGATTGATCAGCCTTCAATCCTAACAATTTCCCCAACATCATTTCTCCAATAATATTGATCTCCTTCAGCTCACTCAACCCTTATTAAGATATTCACAGTCTCAGGTAGTTCAACAACATTTATTCAATACTAAAAACTATATACATGGGTAAAGGGTAAAGTAAAGGTCTAAGCAAGGAGCAGTCACAATGCTTGCTTCTAGACACAACTTTGTTCAAATACTACACTGACTCCTGGAGTGGGTCAGGTGTTTTCTTCACATACTGCGTGGGTTATACTGTACTCAGTCACATGTTAATCCACACTACGGTTACCACTTCCTTGATTAGTAACATTTTAAGCAACGTGCTACAAAATGCACAGGAACCTAGACATGCAAGCTCCAATAGGCTTAATAGTTCTACTGCAGCCTAATCAGTGATCCTGAAAGAGACTGCTAGAGGCCACTGGAGAAACAGTAGGGAATTAGCACCACTCCAGGCTCCACAGCGCTACTTCTGCACAAGGCTCTTCTGCATTTTCCATCACCCAATTTCCAGGATTTGCCGTAATGCAGCAGGTCCTCAATCTGATCCCCAGCTCTGGGCTAGCTGCCTCTAGAGACAGAGCAGCTCTCCACTGTTATTAAGCTGAGGGCTGAGGTCCAATCTCAAAGAGCATCCAGCTCCAGATTCGGTTGCATACTTAAAATTCTACTCCACTATTTCTGCAGGTTCTCACATGCAGTTCTCCAAAGATTGTCCAAGAAAATGGGTTCAGCGGTTCAGCTATTTCACAAAAGATCACAATGCATCTAAACAGCAAGATCACGGATGCGGCAAGCAATAGCAAACACTGATTTCAGCTTTTTAAATAATAGTGCAATTTTAGAAAATGTATCTGCACAGGTTCCCTGCACACTCATCACAGTGTCCTTCACGGTGCCATCGAACATTGTAGTCTTTTGTCACATATATCCTGTTTATGAATCAAATGAATGGATTTCCCAATTATAGTCATATAGAAATACAACATTTATTTCATGACTCATGCGACTGTTGTGGTAAACTAGCTAATTGGTACCAAATATCATCTGGGATACAAACTGCTTAAGCACTATACAATGCCCTATACAAACGTAGCAAGACTTTCTAATTTTTGTTAATCCCCTTACAATAAATGCAAATATGCAATTTAATTCCCTAATTACTTGCTGTACTTGCATGCAAAGTTTCCGTGTTCCTTGTACAATTTCACCCAAGCCCTCTCAACATTGGGAAAATGGTGGAATCTATTAACTGTTAATGCACTTGGAAAATTATAGTAGAATCAAAAAAGTCAACATGGTTTTTCAAAAGGTAAATCGTATTTGACAAATTTGAGAATGTAATTAGTGTAAGTAAAGGGGAACCAGTAGATGTAGACTACTTGGATTTCCAAAGGACATTCAATAATGTGCTGCATAAAAATTTAATAGGAAAGTTAAGGGCACATGGAGTGGGGGGGACACATAGGAACTAGGAGCAGAAGCAGGCAATTCAGCACTCCGTACCTGCTCCGCCACTCAATCAGATCATGGCTGATCTCTTCCTGGTCTAAAATCTACCTCTTCACCTGTTCCCCATATCCCTTTAACCCATTTTTTGTCATAAATAAATAAATCTCCTTCTTGAAACCATTTAATAACTCCAATTCCCTGCATGGGTCTCACCCCCACAATCTAAAGAAGTGCAGGGTAGGTGGATTGGCCATGCTAAATTGCCCCTTAATTGGAAAAAAAAGAATTGGTCACTCTAATTTTTTTTAAATGACTCCCGAGTCCACCGCACCATAAGGCAGCGAGTTCCACAAATTCACCATCCTGTGAGAGATATTGGGGGGGGGGTTAACTGATAGGAGGCAAAGATTAGGGGTAAACAGTGCATTTTCAAGTTGACAGGCGAGGGCCTCAGCTACTGACAATCTATATTGATGGGTTTAGACAGGGACACCGACATCAATGTAGCTGTAGAAAGGTATGCAGAGGGACAGGTAGTATTGAGCAAGCAGGGGGGCTGCAGAAGGACTTGGACAAGCTAGGAGAGTGGGCAAAGAAGTGGCAGATGGAATACAATGTGGAAAAGTGTACGGTTATGCACTTTGGAAGGAAGAATGGGGGCGTAGACTATTTTCTAAATGGGGTAATGCTTAGGAAATCAGAAGCACAAAAAGACTATGGAGTCCTTGCTCAAGATTCTCTTAAGATTAACATGCAGGTTCGTCTGCAGTTAGGAAGGCGAATGCAATGTTAGCACTCATATCAAGAGGGTTAGAATACCAGAGCAGGGATGTACCTCTGAGGCCATATAAGGCTCTGGGCAGACTACTTTTGGAGTACTGTGAGCAGTTTTGGGCCCCGTATCTGAGGAAGGATGTGCTGGCTTTGGAACGGGTCCAGAGGAGGTTCACAAGAATGATCCCTGGAATGAAGAGCTTGTCGTATGAGGAACGGTTGAGGACTCTGGGTCTGTACTCTTTGGGGTTTAGAAGGATGAGGGGGGATCTTTTTGAAACTTAGAGGAAACGGTGAGGCCTGGATAGAGTGGATCTGGAGAGTATGTTTCCTCTAGTAGGAAAAACGAGAACCAGAGGGCACAACCTTAGACTGAAAGAACAATCCTTTAAACAGAGAGGAGGAATTTCTTCAGTCAGAGGGTGGTGAATCTGTGGAACTCTTTGCCGTAGAAGGCTGAGGAGGCCAAATTACAGTGTCTTTAAGACAGAGATAAATATATTCTTGATTAATAAGAGGATCAGAGGTTACGGGGAGAAGTAGGAGAACGGGGGTGGGAAAAGTATCAGCCATGATTGAATGGTGGAGCAGACTCGATGGCCGAATGATCTAATTCTGGCTGGTTTAGCACACTGGGCTAAATCGCTGGCTTTTAAAGCAGACCAAGGCAGGCCAGCAGCACGGTTCAATTCCCGTAACAGCCTCCCCGAACAGGTGCCGGAATGTGGCGACTAGGGGCTTTTCACAGTAACTTCATTTGAAGCCTACTTGTGACAATAAGCGATTTTCATTTTCATTTTTCAATTCTGCTCTTATGTTTTATGGTCTCATCTAAATTTGCTGAGGATATAAAATTAGGAGGAAATGCAAGCTGAGGAGGCACAAAGAAAAACTAACTGAGGTTCCAACACACTGCAATAATTCTAGACCCGAGAGAATTTTGGAAAATCATTACCAGCACATCCATTAGCCATGCAGATTCCTCTTTAAGAATTCAAGGATGTAGGCCATCAGGTCATGGGTATCAGTCTACTTTTAATTTCTTGGGTTTCTCCAATCCGTATTCTCTGTTGATATTAATTACCTTAGGTTCCTCACTGTTATTAATTCCTTAGTTACCCTCTATTAAAAAAAAAACACAGCTAAACTCGTAAACGTAAGTTAAACTAATTAATTAATTAGTGATGGCTGGTCAGGTGATGTGCTTGAGCTGCTTGATGTGGGAGCTGGCAGATCCCATTGCGAGCTGCAGCGACCACATCTGCAGTAAGTGTTGGCTGCTCGAAGAGCTCCGGCTCAGTTGATGAGCTGGAGTCTGAGCTTCAAACACTGAGGCACATCCGGGAGGGGGAGACTTACCTGGACACTGTGTTTCAGGAGGCAGTCACACCTGTCAGAGTAAGTAGTTTAAATCCTGCCAGTGGCCAGGGACAGCAGGGTGTGACTGCAAGTCAGGCAGGTAAAGGGAACCAGCAGTCAGGAACTCAGGAGCCTCAACCCTTGACCCTGTCCAACAGGTATGAGGCACTTGCTCCCTGTGTGGATGGCGAACAGGGCTGCAGGAAGGATGAGTCAGCTGACCAAGGCACCATGGTTCAGCAGGCCATTCAAGGGGAGGGAGTAAATAGGCAAGTTGTAGTTGTAGGGGATTCTATTATCAGGGGGATAGATAGTATCCTTTGTGAGCAGGATAAAGAGTCCCGCATGGTATGTTGCCTGCCCGGTGCTAGGGTGCGGGACATCTCTGACCGGCTTGAAAGGATACTGGAGAGGGAGGGGGAGGATCCAGTTGTTGTGGTCCATATCGGTACCAACAACATAGGCAAGTCTAGAAAAGAGGACCTGTTTAGAGATTATAAAGAGCTAGGATTCAAATTAAAAAACAGGTCCTCAAGGGTCATAATCTCCGGATTACTGCCCGAGCCACGTGCAAATTGGCATAGGGAGGCAAGAATAAGGGAAGTTAACACGTGGCTGAAAGAGTGGTGTGGGAAAGAGGGGTTCCTTGTCATGGGACACTGGCATCAGTTTTGGGGCAGGGGGGACCTATACCGTTGGGATGGTCTCCACCTGAACCGAGCTGGGACCAGTGTTCTGGCGAAAAGAGTAAATAGGGTGGTCAATCGGACTTTAAACTAGAGATTGGGGGGGAAGGGAAAGTCAGGGAACCAAGAGGTGAAGTAATCAGTGGGAAGCGTAGCTGCTTAGGAATACAAAAAAGCACGAAAAGACAGAACTCCGGAGAGGTTACGATAGTCCCCATCCCACAAAATATGACACAGTGTATGGAAAGGCTCAGTAAACCAAGGTCCACCACACTAAGAAAACAAAAAGGGACGGTCAATAGAGAATTAATGGTGCTATATTTAAATGCGCGCAGTGTACGGAACAAGTTAGATGAGCTTGTGGCCCAGATTGTGACTGGCAGGTATGATGTGGTCGGCATCACAGAGACGTGGTTGCAGGGGGTTCAGGACTGGCATTTAAACATCCAGGGATTCACAACCTATCAAAAACACAGGGAGGTGGGCAGAGGGGGCGGGGTTGCCTTGTTAATTAGGAATGAAATTAAATCAATAGCACTAAATGACATAGGGTCAGATGATGTGGAGTCTGTGTGGGTAGAGTTGAGGAACCACAAAGGCAAAAAAAAACATAATGGGAGTTATGTACAGGCCTCCTAACAGTGGTCAGGACCAGGGGCACAAAATGCACCACAAAATAGAAAGTGCATGTCAGAAAGGCAAGGTCACAGTGATCATGGGGGACTTCAATATGCAGGTGGACTGGGTAAATAATGCTGCCAGTGGACCCAAGGAAAGGGAATTCATTGAATGTTTACAGGAGGGCTTTTTGGAACAGCTTGTGATGGAGCCCACGAGGGGACAGGCCATTCTGGACTTAGTGTTACGTAATGAGCCAGACTTGATTAAAGATCTTAAAGTAAGGGAACACTTCGGAGGCAGTGATCATAATGTGGTAGAATTCAATCTCCAATTTGAAAGAAGGTAGAATCAGATGTAAAGGTGTTGCAGTGAAATAAAGGTAACTACAGGGGCATGAGGGAGGAACTGACAAAAATCGACTGGGAGCAGAGCCTAGTGGGAAAGACAGTAGAACAGCAATGGCAGGAGTTTCTGGGAGTAATGAGGACACAGTGCAGAGGTTCATCCCAAAGAAAAGAAAGGTTATCAGAGGGGGGAATAGGCAGCCGTGGCTGACAAAGGAAGTTAGGGAATGCATCAAAGCAAAAGAGAAAGCCTATAATGTGGCAAAGAGTAGTGGGAAGTCAGAAGATTGGGAAGGCTACAAAAACAAACAGAGGATAACAAAGAGAGAAATATGGAAAGAGAGGATCAACTATGAAGGTAGGATAGCCAGTAACATTAGGAATGATAGTAAAAGCTTCTTTAAATACATTAAAAACAAACGGGAGGCAAAAGTTGACATTGGGCCGCTCCAAAATGACGCTGGTAATCTAGTGATGGGAGACAAGGAAATAGCTGAGGAACTAAATAAGTACTTCGCGTCAGTCTTCACAGTAGAAGACATGAGTAATATCCCAAAAATTCAGGAGAGTCGGGGGGGCAGAGTTGAATATGGTAGCCATCACAAAGGAGAAAGTGCTAGAGAAACTAAGAGGTCTAAAAATTGATAAATCTCCGGGCCCAGATGGGCTACATCCTAGAGTTCTAAAGGAGATAGCTGAAGAAATAGTGGAGGTGTTAGTTATGATCTTTCAAAAGTCACTGGAGTCAGGGAAAGTCCCAGAGGATTGGAAAATCGCTGTTGTAACCCCCCGTTCAAGAAGGGAACAAGGAAAAAGATGGAAAATTCTAGGCCAATTAGCCTAACCTCGGTTGTTGGCAAGATTCTAGAATCCATTGTTACGGATTAGATTTCTAAATTCTTGGAAGTGCAGGGTCGGATTAGGACAAGTCAGCATGGATTTAGTAAGGGGAGGTTGTGCCTGACAAACCTGTTAAGAGTTCTTTGAAGAGATAACAAATAGGTTAGACCAAGGAGAGCCAATGGATGTTATTCATCTTGACTTCCAAAAGGCCTTTGATAAGGTGCCTCACGGGAGACTGCTGAGTAAAATAAGGGCTCATGTATTAGTTTCTCTCTCTGTAATCTAAAGACTGTAAATCGATCCTTTGGTGATTTAAAACTAATAACTGCTCTCAATAGTGAATTTAAACCTGATCTTTGTGTTTTAAAAGTTTTTATGGATGTTAAAAGGACAGCTTAAGGATTACTTAGTGTTGTATTCTTTGCGGGTTGTATTTGAATTGATGGTTGCTAAGATGTTCACTGTATGTTTCAAAAAGGTTATTTTGAGTTCATAGAATAAACATTGTTTTGCTTTAAAAAATACTTTTCCATTTCTGCTGTACCACACCTGGAGAGTGGGCCGTGTGCTCCCCATACCACAATCTATTAAAAGTTGTGGGTCAGGTGAACTCCATGATACACTTTGGGGTTCTCTAAACCCTGGCCCATAACAGTACTAAGCTCTGGAATTCCCTCCCTAAAACTCTCTACCTCTCTTCCCTCCTTTAAGATGATGTGGAGATGCCGGCGTTGGACTGGGGTGAGCACAGTACGAAGTCTTACAACACCAGGTTAAAGTCCAACAGGTTTGTTTCGATGTCACTAGCTTTCGGAGCGCTGCTCCTTCCTCAGGTGAATGAAGAGGTCTGTTCCAGAAACACATCCTTTAAGATGTTCCACGAAACATAACTCTTTGACCAAGTCTTAAGTCATTTGGCCATGATGACTGGTCGCCATGAATGTCTTCAGGTCAACATTTTATTTTTGTGCATAAATCTAATTTTAGGCTTTGTTTCCTTAACCTATTTGGTGTGTCTAGTCTTGCTATTTAGGCAACCTGATGCTTCTGGTTTCTTGTATTTTTGCCAACGACCTAATTATTTCCATTAGCGCACTATCACTTGTGTACAGTCTTCAGCCAACCCTGCCTTAAATAGCTTTCTCTGTATTCTTTGCAAGTCTCTGCAAGGACTGACTTGGGACCTACCTTCAGAAGCCACATTTTCTTGTTAAAGTGCCATGAGCACCAACATGCAAATCTTGGGTAGCCAATGACAGCCCCAAGGATAAACTTGTCAGATTCATGAGGACTAACAGCCAGGAAGACTTGGGGCTTGCTGGGTCTCCTGGCTACCAATCTTCGCATTTCTGGCAAAGTTTATGTCCAGGTCTTTCCGGTACCTGTGCAAGACTTGGACATTAGTAGTCAGTGCCACCTGCTCAATGTTAAAATGGCTTTAGGTACTCTCCTAAAATAGTCCATTGTCCCAAAATCACTCCAAATTATTGGGCTGGATTCTCCGTCCCGCCAGATTTCTGGTTCAGCACGCCGGGTGGATGCTCCTTTTCGCCAACTAGTCAATTGGGTTTTCCATTGTGGGGCAGCCCCACACCGTCAGGAAACCCCCGGGCTGCCAGCAAAACGGAGCATCCCGACGGCAGAGAATCCAGCCCATTGTTCTTTGCTTTCCTTGCACCGTTCGGTTAACCAAGTAAGTGAAGCTGGTTTACTATAACCCGGCGCAACAACAAAATGAGATCTTTGTATTTGTTCCCTTACTTGTCTTTAGACGAAGCAAAGACCATCTGAACCAAACATTTCTGTTTATCCTCTCAGACAAGTTTGGGTGTTAGGAAAACAAATCTTCAAAATAACACATTATAAAAGTCACAAATTAAAATATGATCTAATACAAGAACCATGTGCCAGGGATTACAAAAGTAATCTTTGGAGGTCAAATTTCATCAAACCAAACCACAAACATACAAAGGACCTGATGCAATCGGTCTGGTAGCAGTGTTGATTACTACCTTCACAATGTTATGCACAAATTTCCCGTGATATTTAATATAGTTAAAATTAAAGGTCCTTGTCCATGTTAGCTGTATCTGCAAAAGATGTTTCAGGCAAAAAAATAATTGGACCACATCTTTGTTACAAGGTCAGATCAGATTCGTACACTGGCACAATCAGCCCTTTTTAGTGTTTATCCTCCACACAAACCGATATCCAAATTCCACATTGCCAATCACTAAATCTGTGAAAAAAGGTGTTGCCAGTGTACAAAATCTCTTTCTTAATGAGATATCTATATCCACCTTGTCCACCATGATCTTATCAACTGCACTCCACCACCGACCGGATCTTTTTTCTTTATCTGTTTTATTCATTTATGGGCTATGGGCGGCGCTGGTTAGGATAGCATTTATTGCCCATCCCTAGTTGCTCTTCAGAAAGGGTGGTGAGTTGCCTTCTTGAACTGATAAAGTCCCTGAGGTGTAGGTACACCCACTGTGCTGTCACAGAGGGAGTTCCAGGATTTTGACCCAGCAACAGTGAAGGAACGGCGATATATTTCAATGTCAGGTGGTGAATGGCTTGAAGAGGACCTCCAGGTGGGGGAGTTCCCAGGTATGTGCTGCTTTTGTCCTTCTAGATGGTAGTGGACGTGGGTTTGGGAAGTGCTGCCGAAAGGAACCTTGGCAAGTTCCTGCACTGCGTCTTGTAAATGACACACGCGTCATTTGAATGTTTGTGGAAAGGCGAGCAATCAAGCGTGCTTGCTTGATGGTGTCGAGCTTCTTGAGTGTTGTTGGAGCTGCACTCATCCAGGCAAGTGAAGAGTATTCCATTACACTCCTGACTTATGCCTTGTAGATGGTGGACAGGCTTTGGTGGGGTCAGGAGGTGAGTTACTCACCATAAGATTCCTAGTCTTTGACCTGCCCTGGTAGCCACAGTATTAATATGGCTAGTCTAGTTCAGTTTCTGATCAATGGTAATCTCCAGGATATTGATTGTGGTGGATTCAGCGATAATAATGCCATTGAGTGTCATGGGGTGATGGTTAGATCCTCTCTTGTCGATGGTCATTGCCTGGCACTTGTGTGGCACAAATGTAACTTGCCACCTGGAGGGGCTGGTTTAGCACACTGGGTTAAATAGCTGGCTTTTAAGGCAGACCAAGGCAGGCCAGAGCACGGTTCAATTCCCGTACCAGCCTCCCCGAACAGGCACCAGAATGTGGCAACTAGGGGCTTTTCACAGTAACTTCATTGAAGCCTACTTGCGACAATAAGTGATTTTCATTTTTTTCATTTTCACCTGTCAGACCAAGCCTGGATATTGTCCAGGTCTTGCTACAATTGGGCACCTTCATTATATGAGTCGTCGTGGAATGGTGCTGAACATTGTGCAGTCATCTGCGAACATTCCCACTTCTGACCTTTTGATGGAAGGGAAGTCATTGATGAAGCAGCTGTAGATGGTTGGGCCTAGGACACTTCCTTGAGGAACTCCTGCAGTGATGTCCTGGAGCTGAGATGGTCGGCCACCACAGCCACCTTCCATTGTACCAGGTTTGGCTCCAACCAGCGGAGAGTTTTCCCCAGTTCCCATTGACTCCAGTTTTGCTGGGGCTCTTTGATGCCAAAATCAGTCAAATGCTGCCTTGATGTCAAGGGTAGTCATTCATCTCACCTCTGGCATTCAGCTCTTTTGTCCATGTTTAGCCAAGGCTGTAATTACTGATCATGGAGATCCAAATAGCCCACGATTGGAAAGGGATCCACAAATGGAACCTCACCAGTCTGATAGGGTGATAATTGGCTGGGTTGGATTTGTCCTGTTTCTTGTATACAGAACACACCTGGGCAATTTTCCATATTAACGGGTAGATGCCAGTGTTGTAGATGCACTGGAACAGCTTGGCTCAGGGCGTCGGGGAGACGCCAGCTACACTGGAAAGGCTATGCTTGGGGTACGCCAAGTTCTGGAGCACAAGTCTTCAGTACTAATGCTGGAATATTGACAGGACCCATAAACTTTGCAGTATCCCGTGCCTTCAGCTGTTTCTTAATATTACGTGGAGTGAATCGTATTGGCTGAAGACTGACATCTGTGATGCCGGGGATGTCCAGAGGTGACTGAGATGGACCATCCACTCCACACTTCTGGCTGAAGATCATTGCGAATACTGTAGCCTCGTATTTTGCACTAATGTGCTGGGCTCCTCCATCATTGAGAAGGGAGATATTTGTGGAGCCTCCTCCTTCAATGAGTTGTTTCATTGTCCACCACCATTCACGGCAGGATGTTTCAGGACTGCAGAGCTCAGATCTGATGCATTCATAGTGGAATTGCTTAGCTTTGTCTGCTGTTCGCTCCAGCGATCGAGCCATTAGCAATTGCTCTCAGAGCAGCAAAAAGCTGGAGGGGGATCCGAAGGGGCGGCAGAGAGCACAGAGTCTCACTCTATGCAGATGACCTGCTCCTCTACATTTCGGACCCACAAAGCAGCATGGACAGAATCATCGTGCTCCTGAAAGAGTTTGGCACCTTCTCGGCCTACAAACTCAACATGAGCAAAAGCGAGATCTTCCCGGTACACCTACAAGTAGGGGGGGCAGCACTAATGGGACTGCCGTTTAAACAAGCCCAATTCCGCTACCTGGAGATCCAAATAGCCCACGATTGGAAAGGGATCCACAAATGGAACCTCACCAGTCTGACAGAGGAAGCAAAAAACACCTGCAAAGATGGGACACACTCCCACTCTCCCTCACGGGGGGAGTCCAGGCGATCAAAATGAATGTACTGCCCAGGTACCTCTTCCTACTTAGATCCATTCCATACATCCCCAAGGCCTTTTTCAAAGCACTAGACAAACTAATCATGGCGTTCGTATGGGGGGGGGGGGGGGGGGGGGGGGGAAGACTGCTAGGATTCCAAAGAAGGTCCTACAAAAAACAAAATTCAGCTAGCCCTCCCAAACCTACAATTCTACCACTGGAGCGGCGACGGCCGAGTAAATAAGGGGATGGATCAAGGAGCCAGAAGCCGAGTAGGTGCATGCGGAAGAGGCCTCCTGTAAGGGGACCTCCCTCCGGGCCCTCGCCACGGCGGCAATCCCATCCCCACCCAAAAAACACTGCAGCAGCCCAGTGGAGATAGTCACCCTCCAGTCCGGGAACCAACTGCGGCAGCAATTTGGCCTGACCAAAATGTCGGACAAAGCTCCCATCTGCAACAACATAGGTTCACACCAGCGCTGACTGACGCCACCTTTAAAAAGTGGGGACAGGACGGAGGGACACCGACAGTCAGGGACCTATACACGGACGGCAAGATCGCAACACTGGACGAACTGACAGAGAAATTCCAGCTAGCCAGGGGGAACGAGCTAAGGTACCTGCAACTCAAAAACTTCCCACGAAAGGAGACAAGGACGTACCCACAACCGCCACGACAGATATTACTGGAAGAGTTACTGGATGCAAGCATCTGAGGTAAAGGGAACTGTAGCGACATGTGTGACCGACTGGTGGAAAGGGCCGACACCGTACTGGACGCAACAAAGAAAGAACTGGGAGGAAGACCTGGGGATTGAAATAGGGTTGGGACTCTGGAGCGAAGCACTGCATAGGGTCACCGCCACGTGCGCAAGGCTCAGTCTGATGCAACTAAAAGTGCCACACAACACGATTGAGCGTATTCTCAATGTGAAGATGGGATTTTGTCTCCACAAGGACTGTGTAGAGGTCACTTCCACCGATACGGTCATGGGCAGATGCATATGCAGCAGTCAGGCTGGTGAGGATAAGGTCAAGTATGTTCTTCCCTCTGGTTAGTTCCCTCACCACCTAGTGCAGTCCCAGTCTAACAGCTATGACCTTTAGGACCTGGTCAGCTTAGTCTGCATTGGTACTACCGAGCCACTCTTGGTGATGGACATTGAAGTCCCCCACCCAGAGTATATTCTGCTCTCTTGCCACTCTCGGTGCTTCCTCCAAAAGACGGCACGGTAACACAGTGGATAGCACTGTTGCTTAACAGGCCAGGGTTCCAGGTTCAATTCCTGGCCTGGGTCACTGTTTGTGCGGAGTCTGCACGTTCTCCCAGTGTCTACGTGGGTTTCCTCCGGGTGCCCCAGCTTCCTCCTACAAGTCCCTAATGACGTGCTTGTTAGGTGAATTGGACATTCTGAATTCTCCCTCTCTGTCCCGAACAGGTGCCAGAATGTGGTGACTCGGGGATTTTGACACTAACTTCATTGCAGTGTTAATGTAAGCCTATTTGTGACAATAATAAAGATTATTATAAAAGTGGAGTTCAACATGGAGGAGTAGTGATTCATCAGCTGATGGTGGCCATTACATAATAATCATCAGGTTTCCTTGCCCATATTTAACCTTGAAGCCATTAGATTTCAAGGGGCCAGAGTCAAAGTTGAGGGCACCCAGGGCAACTCTTCTCCCCCCTCCCCCGGACGGTATTGTTGCGAGAGCAGGTTTGCAGTCGTCATTTCCGCTGCCTGGGGCGATGTTGGGTAGACCACCCGGTTACATTCATTTTTTGTGTTTTTGTAGCGGTTGAATACAACAGAGTGGCTTGCTAGGACGTTAAAAGTCAACCACATTGCTGTGGGTCTGGAGTCACATGTTGGCCAGTCCAGGCAAGAATGGCAGATTTCCCTCCCTAAAGGACATTAGAGAACCAGGTGGGTTTATCAGACAATTGACAATGGTTTCATTAGACATTTAATTGCAGATATTTTATTGAGTTTAAATTCCACCACCTGCCGTGGTGGGATTGGAACCGAGGTATCCAGATTGTTGCCCTTGATCTCTGGATTACTAGTCCAGCAGCAATACCACTATGCCACAACCTCCCCAATCTGTCACCTTCTCAAACAGAGTTAACAGGTTTGTCAAACAGGACCTTCCTTTTTTTAAATCCAGGTTAGCTGTTTTTAATTGAGTTTTCTTTGTCTAGCTCTACAGTAATAGCATCTTCAAGCAAGGATTTCAAAACTTTCCCTACCACTATGCTAAGCTAATTGGTCTATAATTACCTGGGTTCACTCTGTCTTGCTTTCTGAAAATGAGTGTTGTATGGGCCACTCTGCAGTCTTTTGGCAAATATCTACGCTCAATGGAACCTCGGATTATGATTGCTTGTTCTACTGTTTCCCTCAGGATCTTTGGATGTATTTCATAAGGTGCTGGTACTTTGTCCTCCTTTAACAAACACGAACATACCTCATATATATCTGTTTTTTATTACAATGCCATTCATCTTGTTTTAAACCAAGTCAGGTTTAACTCCTCCCCAACATCCTTCACTTTTGTAAGCAATGAAGTATGTATAAGCATTGAGGTATTTAATAAACACCATCAATTTCTCGCTGTCCTTTACTTAACTCACTATTTTCTCCTCTTGGTCATCCAATCCGACACTTAATTATTCTCTCTACTAGTACATATTTCTTGGTATTGAAGAAGTTTTCTCCTCATAGCTTACCATATCCTTTTTTTAAACTGCTGTCCTTATTTTCCTATTTCACTCACTTTGAATCACAGCCATCAGTTCTTCTTCAATTCTGTTTTGTTTTTAAACTCTCAATTTATCTGCAGCATTCTGAAACAGAATGGAGTTCTAGGTCATGCTACAGGGCATCGACGAAAGGAATACACCATTTTAAATAATAGATATGCTTCTGAAAAATCACAACTAAAATCAGAACGAAATGTATAAAAGCAAGTTTTCTCATTTAAATATTTGTAATCTCTAGCAGTGCGTTCAGAACCCACGATTTCTGGCCCCAATAAACTAAATACAATGTACATAAACCTCCTTCATTCAAAGAACCAAAGAGAGCAGGTTTTGTTTTTCCTGATTGCTCCACAATTGCGAACAAACCAGGGGTCACCGCTTCTGCATGTATCGCTGATCAGGATGCTGATTACCTCCTCCGTTACTGCAAAGCTTCTCAGCTCTCTTCTTCCTGCAGAGACTGCAGGAAATATTTTAGCTTCTGTGAAGTTTGAATTTGATGTACAGCAACATGCAAGGATCATTAAACATGGCTAGGTGACCCCTTACTAATCGATCTGAATTGACTCAATAAGTAAATTGGAAAAAGTCAGCATGTGGATAAGGAATGAAACGAGCTGATGTCAAGTGAGGAGAGAAATTGACACAGGCCAGTTGGTCAACAATGTGATTTTTTTTTTTTAAATACCATAGCGTTGCCAAGTTGTTGAAAAATTATTCCTTTTTTTTTCTTGTGCTCCCTGCCCAAAGGCAGGTCCAACCCACAGCGGCAAGACCTCCATCACAGGTAGGGCAAGGAGACAGATCCCGAATGGACCTCAGCCGGATTGGGGGTCAAACACCATGCTGTTCGAGTCAATCTGATCCACACTGGCTATCTATCCCAACTGGCCCCCCAAGGAATCAGAGTTGCTGTGACAACATATATTTTTTGTCTTCTTCACAGTGCTTTGCTTTACCATAGCACTGTAAGAGTCGTTGGGCTCCCGGTTAACGTCCTGGCTCTCAAATCAGAAAGTTGCGAGATGCCTGACGGCACGGCAGCTGCCATGGATTGTGTAGAGCTCTCAATGCAGGTCCAGTTGAATGTGTTCTTAGCTGTCAACAGGAGGAACAGAGGCTGGAGGCCCAGCACAAGCTTTGGCTGAAGAGTGCAAGTTGCGCACACGGCGGAGCCTTTCGTAGACATGTGCAGCATCAATTTAGTTACCCACATTGTCAAACCCTCCGTGGACATGTACTTAGGGTAAGCAGTACACACAATGAATAAACCGGTAGTAAGTTATTAACTGGAGGCCTTCTGGCACAGTGGGAGTATGCCCGCCTCTGAGCCAGAAGCTCCAGGTTCAAGTGGCCAAGAAAAGTTGAGTTCATAACACGACTAAATAGGTTGAGCACCAACTTGAAAATCCTTCCAACATATGCCAATGGCAGGTGTTATGGGCCTGGGGTTTAGAGAATTCCAAAGTATATCATGGAGGAAACCTGACCCACAACTTTTAATAGATTGTGACATGGGGAGCACACGGCCCACTCTACAGGTGTGGTACAGCAGAAATGGAAAAGTATTTTTTAAAGCAAAACAATGTTTATTCTATGAACTCAAGTTAACCTTTTTAAAACATAGTGAACATCTTAACCATCAATTCAAATACAACCCCCAAAGAATACACCACTAAGTAATCCTTAATAACTTCCCAAACAACATCCAGAAGACAAAAGAAACACCTTTTAACAGAAGCACATTAGGTTTACATTCACTACTGAGAACATTTATAATTCTGAATTCACCAAATGATAAAGAGATAGTCTTTTCACGGCAGAGAGATCAACAGTACACCTGCTCTGTCTGGCTTCAGCTCCAACACTGAAAACTAAACTAAAACACACCCTGCAGCAACCAGCCTAAAACAAAAGTAAAAAGCTGACAGACAGCCCAGCTCCACCCACACTCTGACATCACTGATAAACACCCATTTCTCAAAGGTACATGTCTTAAACACCCATTTCTTAAAGGTACATATCTTAAACGCCCATTTCTTAAAGGTACTCTCACATGACACAGGGGATAAGTACAGGACAGAACCCTGGTCAGCAAAAGATCAAGCTATCCCACTCCCCGTCATTCTGGTGTGCTCCATGTGCCTATCCAATAACCGCTTGAAAGTTCCTAAAGTGTCCGACTCCACTATCACAGCAGGCAGTCCATTCCACACTCTAACCACTGTCTGAGTAAAGAACCTACCTCGGACATCCCTCCTATACCTCCCACCCTGAACCTTATAGTTATGCCCCCTTGTAACAGCTACATCCACCCGAGGAAATAGTCTCTGAACGCCCACTCTAATTATTCCCCTCATCATCTTATAAACCTCTATTAAGTCGCCTCTCATCCTCCTCTGTTCCAAAGAGAAAAGCCCTAGCTCCCTCAACCTTTCCTCATAAGACCTAACCTGCAAACCAGGCAGCATCCTGGTAAATCTTGACCATGCTAAATTGCCTTTAGTGTCCCCAAACGTTTAGGTGGGGTTACTGGGTTATGGGGATAGGCTAGAGGTGTGGGCTTAGGTAGGGTGCTCTTTCCAAGGGCCGATGCAGACTCGATGGGCCGAATGGCCTCCTTCTGCACTGTAAATTCTATGAAATCTATGAAATTGGAACTACTGGGCAAAAATGTATGTTGCCACAACAACCCGGACTCATGGGAGGCGGGGGGGAGAAGAGAGAGCAGTTGGCTGGACTGGTGGTGTGCATCAGATTAGTGCCAACACAGGATTCAATTCCCCTTCCGGCTGGGTAGATTCAGGGTTCGCCTCCTTGCCCTAACTGTGGTGGAGGACATGGCAAGGTGGGTCAGACGTGCCTCTGGGCAGCAAACACAAGAAGCAGAAGAATTTCTGCAAAACTTAACAAAATTACACTAATCGAGTTCTGAAACCGTGGAATCTCGATAAAAACAAAAATCCCGTTGTTGATCGATTGGCCTGTGTACCAATTTCGCTTTCCACCTGATCTTAACTAGTGTCAGTCCACATCTGCTTAAAGGCTGACTTTTTCCAATCTGATGCTCTTGTTTTTCTATTAACTTTTTTTTCCTTTTCTATTTGGACCCCAAGCTTCTCATTTTGGTCACTCAATTCTCTGATACATTTTATTATCCATAACTAAATTTAGCAATGCCTTCTTGTGTATTGGCTCACAAACACACTGGTTGAGGAAGGAGGCTAACGCATATTTTCAGAATTCCACTCCTTTTCTTTCCTTATTTTTTTCTTTTTTTACAATCAATCTATCACAATTTTGTTATTTGTTTCTTCCCCAGTGTGCCCACTATTTCCTCTTCCATTCCCCTCCGACAATTAGAGAGCAGTGGGAAGCAAAGAATTATCGTGTCCTCACTTTTATAAATAAATCTCAACCAGGAACAAAATCCAGGCTACTTATTAAGTCAGATCCCGTCCAATTTACTTTGTCACTAAGAAAGACATCACGTGCCCATATTCAGTGTCCTTATTTGTGTATCAATTTCAAACTTCACAGAAACTAGACCCTGCATTTCAATTAAAAGCTGAAAACATTTTGTAAGCATTTAGTTAAAGTATACTTTACAAACACAGACTACATCTACAATGCAGTTACACAAAACCATTTAAAAACTTTATGGAGACCAACACCCTGTACAAACATAACATTATAGTAACACAGATGAAAATATTGAGAGAGCCAGGGAATATGCATCAGTTGATGCCACTTATTAAATCTGCAACATTTACAGTTCTAAGATCGGTTGCTTCTCCCCCACAAGCATCATTTTCTTCTTGGCCTTCAGGCACAATTTATGTGATATTACTATGATTATGGGATTAGGCATGATATGCCATCAATTAAGACGGAAAACGCAGAGTGAATTAACTATGGCTTTAATTAACTTACAACAGAGCTGGCAGCGTGCCCCAGAATGAGGCAGTGAGAGAGGTCGGCAGCTTATATACCCAGGCCCTAGGGGGTGGAGCCACAGGCAGAGCCAAAACCCTACAACATGTAATACAGTGGCAATACTGTACAACACGTAATACTGTGGCAGCACAATACAACACAGTGGTTTCACCACATTCACTGCCTGTTTAAAAAAAAGTCCAGCGGGGGTGAAGTGAACAATTAGCGTCAGAGATTGAGTCTGACGGGGGCTTTGATATTCCGCCGTGACCGCCTCAGTTCCGGCTGTGGTGTGGGTATCGAAGTCGGCTGAAGCGTTGAGGCCTGTGTGTCCGGGAGCAAGACAGCTTCTGTGTTCTCAGGCGGGTGGGCAGCAACGGGGGGAGGGGGTATAGGGTCGGGTCGAGTAGTAGTGGAGAGGGGAGGAAGAGAGTCTGGAGCGCCAGTGACAGTCGCTGGGGAACCTGCGGGTGCCAAATCCCGAAGGGAGACTGTGTCCTCCCGCCCGTGATGGTGAGCCACGTAGGCGTACTGGGGATTCGCATGGAGAAGGACCCTCTCTACCAGAGGATCTGACTTAGGAGTCCTCACATGTCGGCGTCGGAGAGCGGGCCCTGGAACCGTCAGCTAGGTCGGGAGCGAGACCCCTGAGGTGGACCTTCTGGGGAAGGCAAACATCCTCTCGTGGGGGGTCACATTAGTAGCGGTGCAGAGAAGCGACCGGATGGATTGGAGCACATTGGGAAGGACCTCCTGCCAGCGGGAGACTGGGAGACCTCTAAACCGTAGGGCAAGAAGGACGGCCTTCCAGACCGTCACGTTCTCCCTCTCCACCTGTCCGTTCCCCCAAGGATTGTAGCTGGTAGTCCTGCTTGAGGCAATGCCCTTGCTAAGCAGGAACTGATGCAGCTCATCACTCATGAAGGAGGAACCCCGATCACTATGGATGTAAGTGGGGAAACCGAACAAGGTGAAGACACTGCTCAGGGCCTTGATGACTGTGGCAGAGGTCAATTCTGGACATGGGATGGCGAAAGGGAAATGTGAGTACTCGTCAAGGATGTTGAGGAAGTACACGGTACAGTCAGTGGAGAGGGAGGGGTCCTTTGAAATCAATGCTGAGGCGTTCAAAGGGGCGTGAGGCCTTTACCAGGCGTGCTCTGTCTGGCCGATAGAAGTGTGGTTTGCACTCGGCGCAGACCTGGCAGTCCCTGGTCATTGCCCTGACCTCCTCGATGGAGTAAGGCAGGTTGCAGGCCTGGATATAATGGAAAAGCCGGGTGACCCCCAGGTGACAGAGGTCATTGTGGAGGGCCCGCAGTCGGTCTACTTGTGCGCTGGCACAAGTACCGCGGGAAAAGGCATCTGGGGGCTCATTAAGCTTCCCAGGACGATACTGGATATCATAGTTGTTGGTGGAGAGTTCGATCCTCCACCTCAATATCTTATCTTTCTTGATCTTGCCCCGCTGTGTGTCACTGAACATGAAGGCAACCGACCGTTGGTCAGTGAGGAGAGTGAATCGCCTGCCGGCAAGGTAATGCCTCCAATATCGCACAGCTTCCACAATGGCTTGGGCTTCCTTTTCGACGGAGGAGCGCCGAATTCCGGAGGCATGGAGGGTACGGGAGAAGAAAGCCACGGGCCTTCCTGCCTGGTTGAGGATAGCGGCCAGAGCAAAGTCAGACGCATCGCACTCTACCTGGAACGGGATGGATTCGTCCACAGCGTGCATTGCTGCTTTGGCAATATCTGCCTTGATGCGGTCGTAGGCCAGGCGCGCCTCAGCCGTCAGGGGAAAAACAGTGGATTTGATGAGTGGCCGGGCCTTGTCCGCATAATTGGGGACCCACTGGGCATAGTATGAAAAGAACCCCAGGCATCTCTTCAGGGCCTTGGGGCAGTGGGGGAGGGGGAGTTGCAGGAGGCGCAGGCGGTCAGGGTCGGGCCCTAGGACTCCGTTTTCCACTACGTAGCCAAGGATGGCTAGTCGGGTTGTGCGGAAAACGCATTTCTTCTTATTATATGTCAGATTAAGGAGCTGGCAGCATGGAGGAATTTCTTGAGGTTAGTGTCGTGGTCCTGCTGATCATGGCCGCAGATGGTGACATTATCTAGATACGGGAACGTGGTCCGCAGCCCGTACTGGTCAACCATTCGGTCCATCGCTCGCTGGAAGACCGAGACCCCATTGGTGACACCGAAGGGAACCCAGAGAAAGTGGTAGAGGCGGCCAGCTGCCTCGAAGGCACTGTACTGGAGGTCCTCCGGGCGGATAGGGAGCTGGTGGTATGCGGACTTCAGGTCCACAATGGAGAAGACCCGGTACTGCGCAATCTGATTGACCATGTCAGATAGGCGGGGAAGGGGATACGCACCGAGCAGCCGATGCTTCTCCCCAGTCTTGACGACCACCACTTGAGCTCTCCAGGAGCTGTTACTGGCCTCTATGACCCCTTCCCACAGGAGCCGCTGAACCTCCGACCTGATGATCTGGGCTAAATCGTTGCCTTGTACTGGAGAGTAAGGCTGCAGCACGGGTTCAATTCCCGTATCAGCCTCCCCGAACAGGCGCCGGAATGTGGCGACTAGCAGCTTTTCACAGTAACTTCATTGAAGCCTACTTGTGACAATAAGCGATTGTTATTATTATGAAGGTCATATCCCGAGCATTGTATCGTCTGCTCTTAGTGGCGACGGGCTTACAGTCTGGGGTGAGGTTGGCAAAGAGCGAGGGAGGGGCAACCTTAAGGGTCGAGAGGCTACAGACGGCGAGTTGGGGCAGGGGTCCATCCAACTTCAGGGTGACACTCTGGAGACTGTACTGGAAGTCGAGACCCAGAAGAACTTCCGCGCAGAGGTGTGGGAGGACGTAAAGCCTAAAATTTTTGAAATCTATGCCCCGTACTGTGAGAGGCACGACAACAGTACCCACGAATTTGCACGGTATGCGACCCAGAGGCCAGGCAGATTCTCTGGGCTGTGGGTAAAACGGGAAGGGAGTAGCGCCGTACCGTGTCCGGGTGTATGAAGCTGTCTGTGCTCCCGGAGTCAAAAAGGCAGGCTGCCTCGAGGCCGTTGACCCAGACTGCCATCATAGATTTTGCGAGGTGACGAGGGCGAGGCTGGTCTAGGGTGATGGAGGCAGCCACGGGACGGCGGGCTGGCTTCGGACGGCGGGCTGACCGGTCGAGAGTAGCAGAGGCCAGCTGACGGACAGACGAGCCAGGGTTCCGGGAGGCGGCGGTGGACTTCGAAAATGGCGTCGGACATGCGGTGGTGGACTTCGAAAATGGCGGAGACGCGGCGGTGGACTTCGAAAATGGCGCCGGAGATGCGGCAGTGGACTTCGAAAATGCGTTGGAGATGCGACGGCGGACTTCAAATATGGTGTTGAAGATGGCGGTGCTCCCGACATCCACGAGGGTGCCGCGTGGTCGGAGGCATAGGCACCCATGTTGCGGAAGGCCATCTCCAGCGATTCAGCAAGCTGCACCGTTTCCCAGAGGTTGAGTGTCTCCCTCTCTAGCTGGTGCTGGCGAACGCAGTGTGAGTCAATGCCGACAACATAGGCGCCCGGATCAGAAGCTCGGTGTGCTTGGGAGCCGACACCGCCTTGCAGACCCCGCCGAGGACCCGCAAAGCGCGCAGAAATTCTGCCAGCAACTCTCCAGGGCGCTGACGCCGCCTGGCGAACAGTCCGTTAATCCGTTTCACATACCGTCCTTTTAAGAGATTAATGGCTTCATCAAACGTGGCCGCGTCCAGGAAGATGAGAAAAATTCGCAGGCTCACCTGGGAGATGAGGACTCGCAGCTTGTGCTCCTCGGTGACTGCGACGGAGGCAGAATGAATGAAAGATTCTAGACAGCGCAGCCTGTGTGCGAAGATGACATCGGCGTCGGCTGATTGGGGGTCTATCTGCAGGAGGTCCGGTTTAAGGCCCGGATCCATGTTAAACAGCTCTTTAATTACAGTAAGTCAATTAAATTGATATGACATCAATTAAGACGGAAAATGCAGAGTGAATTAACTATGGCTTTAATTGACTTACAACAGAGCTGGCAGCGGCCCCAGAATGAGGCAGAGAGAGAGGTCGGCAGCTTATATACCCAGGCCCTAGGGGGAGGAGCCATGGGCAGAGCCAAAACCGTACAACATGTAATATAGTGGCAATACTGTATAACACGTAATACTGTGGCAGCACAATACAACACAGTGGTTTCACCACAAGGCAAATCACAATTCGGCTCAAAATGGCCTCTGTTTGTATTAATTTCTATTTGGGCAGCACGGTAGCGTTGTGGTTAGCACCGTTGCTTCACAGCTCCAGGGTCCTAGGTTCGATTCCCCGCTGGGTCACTGTCTGTGCGGAGTCTGCACGTTCTCCCCGTGTCTGCGTGGGTTTCCTCCAGGTGCTCTGGTTTCCTCCCACAGTCCAAAGATGTGCGGGTTAGGTGGATTGGCCATGGTAAATTGCCTTTATTGTCCAAAAAATGTTCAATGTGGGTTACTGGGATGGGATAGATACGTGGGTTTCAGTAGGGTGCTCTTTGTAAGGGCCGGTGCAGACTCGATGGGCCGAAGAGCCTCCTTCTGCACTGTAAATTCTATTATTCTATAATTGTATTTAATTGTATGCAGGTGGTGGACATTAACTGGTGATTTGGTTGCGTCTCCAATGGCCTGGTCGGTCAACTGACCGAGAGCAATGCTCTGGGATGCAGGCCTGAATCCCACTCAAATTTGAATTTGAATTCAATAAAATCATCCTGTGGCAGGCATGGGTGAGCTGAAAATTTTAATAACAGACACAGATTGAAACTGCAGTTGTTGGGTTAGGGGTTGTATGCTTATAATATGCAACACTACTTACATTTTTAGAAGTGTATAAAGATTGGCTCCAGCTCTATCCTTTGCCAACTGGCTTTCTAGGCAAAAAAAGCCTTCCATATTTTCTTACAATAGTGGCGACACTTCATTAGTTATACAGCATTTTGAACAACTGGTGGTCATAAAAGGTGCTATGAAAATGGGAGATTTTTCTTTCTTCCTATCTGATATTTTTGATGTTTGGATTATTATTTTTTGTTGATTCATTTACGGGATATAGGCATTGTTGGTTAGGCCAACATTTATTGCCCATCCCCAGTTGCCCTTCAGAAGGTGGAGGTGAGTTGTCTTCTTGAACCGCTGCAGTCCTATAGGTGCAGATACACCCACTGTGCTGTTAGGGAGGGAGTTCCAGGATGTTGCTCCAGCGACAGTAAAGGAACGGCGATATATTTCCAAGTCAGGGTGGTAAGTGGCTTGGAAGGGAACCTCCAGGTGGTGGGGCTCCCAGGTATCTGCTGCTTGTGTCCTTCTAGATGGTAGTGGTTATGGGTTTAGAAGGTGTTGTCTGAGGAACCTTGGTGAGTTCCTGCAGTGCATCTTGTAGATGGTACACACGGCTGCCACTGTTCATCAGTGGTGGAGAGTTTGAATGTTTGTGCAAGGAGGAGCAATCAAGCGGGCTGCTTTGTCCTGGATGGTGTCAAGCTTCTCGAGTGTTGTTGGAGCTGCACTCATCCAGGCATGTGCAGAGTATTTGTTACATTCCTAACTTGTGACTTGTAGGTGGCGGACAGGCTAGGGGAGTGTCAGGTTTGTCAGGAGATTAATTAATCGCTATAGGATTCCTCGCCTTTGACCTGTCCTGGTAGGCACAGTATTAATATGGATGGTCCAGTTCAGTTTCTGATCTATGGTAACCGCCAGGGTGTTGATTGGGGGGTATTCAGTAATGGTAATGCCGTTGAATTTCAAGAGATGGTGGTTCGATCCTCTCTTGTAGGAGGTGGTCATTGCCTGGCACTTATCTGAGGAGTCGTGAATGGTGCTGAACATTGTGCGGTCATCCGCATACATTCTCACTTCTGACCTTATGATGGGAAGGAGGTCATTGATGAAGCAGCTGAAGATGGTTGGGCCTAGGACACTACCTGAGGAATTCCTGCAGTGATGTCCTGGAGTTGAGATGATTGACCTCCAACCACCAGAACCTTCTTCCTTTGTGCCAGGTATGACTCCAACCAGCGGAGAGTTTCCTCCCGAATCCCACTGACTCCAGTTTAACTAGGGCTTTGTGATGCTATACTCGGTCACATGGTGCCTTGATGCCAAGAGCAGTCACTCTCACCTCACCTCTGGCATTCACCTCTGGCATTCAGCTCTTTTGTCCATGTTTGAACGAAAGCAGTAATGAGGTCAGGTTCGGAGTAACCCTGGCGGAACCCAAACTGGGCACCCGTAAGCAAGTTATTGCTAAGTGCTGCTTGATATCACTGTTGATGACTCTTTCCGTCATTTAGCTGATGATGGAGAGTAGACTGATCGGGCAGTAATTGGCAAGGTTGGATTTATTCCGTGTCTTGTGTACAGGATACACCTGGCCGATTTTACACATTTCCAGGTAGATGCCAGTGTTGCAGCTGTACTGGAACAGCTTGGCTAGGGGTGTGGCAAGTTCTGGAGCACAAGTATTCAGTACAATTGCCGGAATATTGTCAGGGCCATAGCCTTTGCAGTATCAAGTGCCTTCAGCCATTTCTTGAAATCACGTGGAGTGAACGGTATTGGCTGAAGACTAACATCTGTGACGTTGGGGCCTTCTGGAGGAGACCGAGATAGATCGTCCACTCAGCACTTGTGGATGAAGATTGCTGCAAGTGCCTCATCCTTGTCTTTTACACATATGTGCTGGGCTCCTCCATCATTGAGGATGGGGTATTTGTGGAGCCTCCTCCTCCAGTGAGTTGTTTAATTGTCCACCACCATTCACGGCTGGATGTGGCAGGACTTAGATCTGATGCAGTCGTTGTGCAATCGCTTAGCTATCTATTACTTGCTGCTTATGCTGTTTGGTACACAAGTAGTCCTGTGATGTGGCTTCACCAGGTTGACACCTCATTTTTCGGTATGCCTGATGTTCCTCCTAGCACTCTTTCCTGCACTCTTCATTGAACCTTGGTTGATCCCCTGGCTTCATGGTGATGGTAGAGCAGGGATATGCCGGACCATGAGGTTGCAAATTGGGGTTGAATACAATTCTGCTGCTGCTGATGGCCCCCAGTGCCTCATGGATGTCCAGCCTTAAATTGCTCAATCTGTTCACAGTTTATCTCATTTAGCTCAGTGGTAGTGTCACACAACATGATGGAGGTATCCTCAATATGAAGATGGATCTTTGTCTCCATAAGGATAGTGCGGTGGTCACTTCTACCGATGCTATCATGGACAGATACATCTGCAGCAGGCAGTTTGGGGAGGATGAGGTAAAGTATGTTTTTCCCTCTTGTTGGTTCCCTCACCACCAGCCGCATTCCCAGTCGAGCAGCTATGTCGTTTAGGACCCGGCCAGCTCAGTCTGTGGTGGTACTACCGAGCCACTCTTGGTGATGGACATTGAAGTCACCCACCCAGAACATATTCTATGTCCTTGCCACCCTCAGTGCTTCCTCCAAGTAGTGTTCAACATGGAGGAGTACTGATTCATCAGCCAATGGTGGCCAGTACATGGTAATCAGCAGCAGGTTTCCTTACCCATGTTTAATGTGAAGCTATGAGACTTTATGGGGTCCAGAGTCGATGTCGACGACTCCCAGGGTTACTCCCTCCTGAATGTATACCACTGTGCCACCACCTCTACTGGGTCTGTCCTGCCGGTGAGACAGGACATACCCAGGAATGGTGAGAGTGCTGTCTGTGATATTGTCTGTAGGGTATGATTCTGTGAATGACTATGTCAGACTGATGCTTAACTAGTCTGAGACAGCTCTATTCAATTGTAGAATGTTACCTTGAACTTATTTTTGACCTGAAAATGCTTGAAAACAGTGTGCAGAGATGGAAACAACACACATTCAGGTATATACTTATATATACTTCGCACAGACACGCATGCATTCTTATGCAGTCAGAATGAGATTAGGTCTTGTTTTCGAAAGACCTCTTAGTCACTTAGTCACTGTGACAGCGAAAACAGCGCGGGAGCAGAGAACCGGGACAGCGAAGACGGCGCCGGAGGAGAGAGCCGGGAGATTTTAAAAGCGCAGGAGAGAGCCGGGACAGCGAAAACAGCGCAGGAGCAGAGAGAGCCGGGACAGCGAAAACAGCGCCGGAGGAGAGCCGGGAGATTTTAAAAGCGCGGGAGGAGAGAGCCGGGACAGCGAAAACAGCGCGGGAGCAGAGAGAGCCGGGACAGCGAAAACAGCGCCGGCGGAGAGAGCCGGGAGATTTAAAAAGCGCGGGGGGAGAGAGCCGGGACAGCGAAAACAGCGCGGGAGCAGAGAGAGCCGGGACAGCGAAAACAGCGCCGGAGGAGAGAGCCGGGAGATTTAAAAAGAGCCGGGAGATTTAAAAAGCGCGGGAGGACAGAGCCGGGACAGTGCTGGGAGAGGTGAGTGCACAAAAGGTGTGGCAGGAGTGCCTTTAGTCACGGAATGCTGATTGGAACAGAGTGCATCTGAGTTTAGGTGAGTGACTGAGTGCTGATTGGAACAGAGTGCATCTGAGTTTAGGTGAGTGACTGAGTTCAGGTGAGTGGCTGTGTTTTTGTTGGTGTTCGGGTTTATCCTTGAGGTTCTATAAAGAATTTTTTTTTTAAATTTTTTAAATTAATTAACTAGTTAAATATGGCTGGACAGGTGATGTGCTGTTGCTGTATGATGATGGAACTGGTGGATCCCATTGAGACCGTCAGTGACCACATCTGCAGCAAGTGTTGGCTGCTCGAGGAACTTCGGCTCAGAATTGATGAGCTGGAGACCGAGCTGCACACACTGCGGCACATCAGGGAGGGGGAACATTACCTGGACACTTTGTTTCAGGAAGCAGTCACACCCGGTAGAATAAGTTCTGTTAATTCGGACAGTGGTCAGGGACAGAGTGGTGTGACTGCAAGGGAGGCAGGTAGGGGGATCCTGAGTTTAGGAGTTGAGGAGCCTCAGCCCTTGACCAACAGGTATGAGGTACTTGCTCCCTGTGTGGATGAGGAAGAGGGCTGTAGGGAGATTGCGTTGACTGACCACTGCACCGTGGTACAGGAAGCCATTCAAGAGGGGGGAGCAAAAAGACAAGTGGTAGTTGTAGGGGATTCTATAATTAGGGGGATTGATGGCATCCTTTGTAAGCCAGATCGAGAGTCCCGCACAGTATGTTGCCTGCCCGGTGCCAGGGTGAGGGACATTTCTGATCGGCTTGAAAGGATTTTGGAGAGGGAGGGGGAGGATCCAGTTGTTGTGGTCCACGTTGGGACTAACAACATAGGTAAGACTAGGAAAGAGGACCTGTTTGGGGATTATCAAACACTAGGGACTAAATTAAAGAACAGGTCCTCCAGGGTTATAATCTCTGGATTACTACCCGAGCCACGTGCCAATTGGCATAGGGTTGAGAAAATTAGAGAAGTTAACCACGTGGCTAAAGGAATGGTGCGGGAAAGAGGGATTCCATTTCATGGGGCATTGGCATCAGTACTGGTGCAGGAGGGACCTGTACCGTTGGGACGGTCTTCACCTGAACCATTCTGGGACCAGTGTTCTAGCGAATAGGATAAATAGGTTGGTCACAAGGACTTTAAACTAGCAAGTTGGGGGGAAGGGAAATGTAAAGCTATGGACAGTATAATGGTTAATGGAGATCAAGGCAGCAGGTTACGTGACAGGTTATTATGTAGAGATATGGGTTCAAAGACAAGGAAAATTAGGAGAAAGGGTAAGAGGAAAAATAAATTGTGAAAAGTTACTGATCAACGTGTTAGGATTCATAACAAAGACATAAAAAACAGCACAGTACGAAGTCTTACAACACCAGGTTAAAGTCCAACAGGTTTGTTTCGATGTCACCTATTGGACTTTAACCTGGTGTTGTAAGACTTCGTACTGTGCTCACCCCAGTCCAACGCCGGCATCTCCACATCATAAAAAACAGCATAAGTGTACTTACCTGAATGCTCGTAGTATACAAAATAAGGTAAATGAGTTGATGGCGCAAATCATCGTGAATGACTATGATTTAGTGGCAAAGTGGCAAACATTAGTGGGAGACTAGAGGACTGGGAAGTCTTTAGGGGACAACAGAAAGCTACTAAAAAAGCCATAAGGAAGAGTAAGGTAGACTATGAAAGTAAACTGGCTCAGAACATAAAAGCAGATAGTAAAAGCTTCTCCAAATATATTAGACAAAAAAGAGTGGCTAAGGTAAATATTGGTCCTTTGGAAGATGAGAAGGGAGATTTAATAATAGGAGACGGGGAAATGGCTGAGGAGCTGAACAGGTTTTTTGGGTCAGTCTTCACAGTGGAGGACACAAATAACATGCCAGTGACTGATGGAAATAAGGATATGATAGGTGAGGACCTTGAGATGACTGTAATCACTAAGGAGGCAGTATTGGGCAAGCTAATGGGGCTAAAGGTAGACATGTCTCCTGGCCCTGATGGGATGCATCCCAGAGTGTTAAAAGAGATGGCTAGGGAAATTGCAAACGCACTGGTGATAATTTATCAAAATTCACTCTGGGGTGGTCCCAGAGGATTGGAAAGTAGCAAACGTGACACCACTGTTTAAAAAAGGTCGGCAGAAAGCGGGTAATTATAGGCCGGTAAGCTTAACTTTGGTTGTAGGGAAAATGCTGGAATCTATCATTAAGGAGGAAATAGCGGGGCACCTGGAGGGAAATTGTCCCATTGGGCAGATGCAGCATGGGTTCACAAAGGGTAGGTCATGTCTGACTAATTTGGTAGAATTTTTTGAGGCCGTTACCAGTGCAGTAGATAACAGGGGAGCCAATGGATGTGGTATATCTGGATTTCCAGAAAGCTTTTGACAAGGTGCCACACAAAAGGTTTCTGCATAAACTAAAGATGCATGGCATTGAGGGTAAAGTGGTAGCATGGGTAGAGGATTGGTTAAGTAACAGAAAGCAGAGAGTGGGGATAAATGGGTGTTTCTCTGGTTGGCAACCTGTAACTAGTGGGGTCCCTCAAGGATCAGTGTTGGGCCCGCAGTTGTTCACAATTTACACAGACTATTTGGAGTTGGGGACCAAGTGCAATGTGTCAAAGTTTGCAGACGACACTAAGATGAGCGGTAAAGCAAAATGTGCAGAGGATACCGGAAGTCTGCAGAAGGATTTGGATAGGTTAGGTGAATGGGCTAGGGTCTGGCAGATGGAATTCAATGTTGCCAAGTGTGAGGCTATCCATTTTGGGAGGAATAACAGCAGAATGGATTATTATTTAAATGGTAAGATGTTAAAACATGCTGCTGTGCAGAGGGACCTGGGTGTGCTGGTGCACGAGTCGCAAAAAGTTGGTGTGCAGGTGCAACAGGTGATTAAGAAGGCTAATCGAGTTTGTCTTTCATTGCTAGAGGGATGGAGTTCAAGACTAGTGAGGTTATGCTGCAATTGTATAAGGTGTTGGTGAGGCCGCATCTGGAGTAGTGTGTTCAGTTTTGGTCTCCTTACCTGAGAAAGGACATATTGGCACTGGAGGGAGTGCAGAGGAGATTCACTAGGTTGATCCCAGAGTTGAGGGGATTAGATTATGACGAGAGGTTGAGTAGACTGGGGCTGGACTCATTGGAGTTTAGAAGGATGCGGGGGGATCTTATTGAGATATATAAAATTATGAAGGGAATAGATAGGATAGATGCGGGCAGGTTATTTCCACTGGTCGGGGAAAGCAGAACTAGGGGGCATAGCCTCAAAATAAGGGGAGGTAGATTTAGGATGGAGTGTAGGAGGAACTTCTTCACCCAAAGGGTTGTGAATCTCTGGAATTCCTTGCCCAGTGAAGCAGTTGAGGCTCCTTCTTTAAACGTTTTTAAGAAAAAGATAGATGCCTTTCTAAAGAATAAAGGGATTCGGGGATATGGTGTACGGGCCGGAGAGTGGAGCTGAGTCCACAAAGATCAGCCATGATCTCATTAAATGGCGGAGCAGGCACGAGGGGCCAGATGGCCTACTCCTGTTCCTAATTCTTATTAGTGCCAGGCAGTTGAGGCTTGCAAAGTAAGTATGGTACAAAGAGTAATAGGAGAGATGATTAAATCTTGTTCTGCAAACTACTCTGCTCAATCATAAATCAAACCAGATGTTTATTTAGAATTAGCCACATCATGCTAGAATGCCTTTCAATCCACCTTTAAGATAGAAATAGATTGGCAACACATGTGAGCTCAGTGTGCAATACACATAGAAGTGGAATCGGCAGCATGTGTCACGCTGTGAACAATACACATAGAAATGGAATCGGCAGCATGTGTCACGCAGTGAACAATAACATAGAAATGGAATCGGCAGCATGTGTGAGCTCAGTGTGCAATACACATAGAAATGGAATCGGCAGCATGTGTCACGCTGTGAACAATACACATAGAAATGGAATCGGCAGCATGTGTCACGCAGTGAACAATACACATCTGAATAGAACCCAATAGACACAGAAATGGAATCGGCAGCATGTGCAATACACATAGAAATGGAGTCGGCAGCACGTGCGAGCTCAGTGTGCAATACACATCAAAATGGAATCGGCAGCATGTGTGAGCTCAGTGTGCAATACGCATCGAAATGGGAGTCGGCAGCATGTGTGAGCTCAGTGTGTAATACACATAGAAATGGAATCGGCAGCATGTGTGAGCTCAGTGTGCAATACACATAGAAATGGAATCGGCAGCATGTGTCACGCTGTGAACAATACACATAGAAATGGAATCGGCAGCATGTGTGAGCTCAGTGTGTAATACAAATAGAAATGGAATCGGCAGCATGTGTCACGCTGTGAACAATACACATGGAAATGGAATCGGCAGCATGTGTGAGCTCAGTGTGTAATACACATAGAAATGGAGTCGGCAGCATGTGCGAGCTCAGTGTGCAATACACATAGAAATGGAATCGGCAGCATGTGCGAGCTCAGTGTGCAATACTAATAGAAATGGAGTCGGCAGCATGTGTGAGCTCAGTGTGTAATACACATAGAAATGGAGTCGGCAGCATGTGCGAGCTCAGTGTGCAATACACATAGAAATGGAATCGGCAGCATGTGTGAGCTCAGTGTGCAATACACATAGAAATGGAATCGGCAGCATGTGCGAGCTCAGTGTCCAATAGACACAGAAATGGAATCGGCAGCATGTGTCACGCTGTGAACAATACACATAGAAATGGAATCGGCAGCATGTGTGAGCTCAGTGTGCAATACACATAGAAATGGAATCGGCAGCATGTGCGAGCTCAGTGTCCAATAGACACAGAAATGGAATCGGCAGCATGTGTCACGCTGTGAACAATACACATAGAAATGGAATCGGCAGCATGTGTGAGCTCAGTGTGTAATACACACAGAAATGGAATCGGCAGCATGTGTGACTATCTTTAATTAGACTATGTTTTTCTAAATAATCATAAATCCTCTCTTTTAGAATCCTTTCCAGTTATTTTGCTCACCACAGACGCAAAATTGACTGGTCTCTAATCCCCAACGTTTTCCCTATTCCTTTCTTGGACATTCGCCTCCCTCCAATCATCCAGTCCTACTCCAGTGGAGAGCGAGGACGCAAAGATCATTGCCAACGGCGCAGTAATCTCTTCCCTCGCTTCCCGTAGAACCTTGAGTATATCCAGTCTGCTACAGGGGACTTATCTATCCTGAGGCTTTTCAAAATTTCCAGCACATCCTCCTTCTTAATATCAATCTCTTCAAGCCTATTAACCTGGTTCACACTGTTCTCACGAGGAACAAGGTCCCTCGCTCTAGTGAATACTGAAGCAAAATATTCATTTAGGGCCTTCCCCACCTCCTCAGACTCTAGGCACAAGTTCCCTCCACTATCCCTGATCGGCCCTACTCTCACTCTGATCATCCTCTTATTGCTCACATAAGTGTAGAACGCCTTGGGGTTTTCCCTAATCCTTCCCGCCAGGGCAGTTTCATGCCCCCTTCTAGCTCTCCTAAGTCCATTCTTGAGTTCCTTCCTGGCTACCTTGTAACCCTCTAGCGCCGTGCCAGATCCCTGCTTCTTCAACCTTTCGTAAGTTTTCTTCTTCCTCTTCACTAGAAGCTCCACTTCTCTTGTCATCCAAGGCTCCCTCAAGTTACCATTCCTTCCTTGTCTCAGTGGGACAAAACTATCCAGCACTCACAGCAAGTGCTCCTTAAAAGCCCGCACATTACTGTTGTGCATTTCCCTCTGTTCACAATTTATGCTCCTGAGCTCCTGTCTAATAGCAGTATAATTGCCCCTCCCCCAATTAAATATCTTCCCATAGTGTCTGTTCCTATCCCTCTCCATGACAATGGTAAAGGTCAGGGAGTTGTGGTCACTGTCACTCAAATGCTCTTTCACCGAGACATCTGGGGTGGGGGGGCGCAGCGTGGGGGGGGCGCAGCGTGGGGGGGGGGCGCAGCGAGGGGGTGCGCGCTGCGAGGGGGTGCGCGCTGCGAGGGGGTGCGCGCTGCGAGGGGGTGCGCGCTGCGAGGGGGTGCGCGCTGCGAGGGGGTGCGCGCTGCGAGGGGGTGCGCGCTGCGAGGGGGTGCGCGCTGCGAGGGGGTGCGCGCTGCGAGGGGGTGCGCGCTGCGAGGGGGTGCGCGCTGCGAGGGGGTGCGCGCTGCGAGGGGGAGCGCGCTGCGAGGGGGAGCGCGCTGCGAGGGGGAGCGCGCTGCGAGGGGGTGCGCGCTGCGAGGGGGTGCGCGCTGCGAGGGGGAGCGCGCTGCGAGGGGGAGCGCGCTGCGAGGGGGAGCGCGCTGCGAGGGGGAGCGCGCTGCGAGGGGGAGCGCGCTGCGAGGGGGAGCGCGCTGCGAGGGGGTGCGCGCTGTGAGGGGGTGCGCGCTGTGAGGGGGTGTTCGCTGTGAGGGGGTGTTCGCTGTGAGGGGGGTACGCTGTGTGGGGAGGTACGCTGTGAGGGGAGGTACGCTGTGAGGGGGGTACGCTGTGAGGGGGGGTGCGCTGTGTGTAGGGGTCCTCAATGTGGGAGGCGCGCCGTATGGGGGGTGTATGCGCTGTGTGGGGAGGGTTCACTGTGTGGGGGGGTTGCTGAGACATCCAGGGAAATAACAGTGACTCCTTGATGCACAAACTGACTGTCTTCTCTCAGGATGGGAGAATTTGTGCTTCCACCAACACTCTGCCATATCTTGCTATTGCCTGTCAGCCAAGCAGTCCTCAGTCTAGTGCCACAGTGCTTAGGTGACACATCTTTAAGCCCAGAGCTGCTCGAGTGTGTTTTGAAAGGCCATCTTCAGCTCTCCCAGAGAACGTCAGCAGCCTTGCACCAGGCCTACTGCAACCACTCCCGATAGCACTTTATCGCTACAGTACTGAATGAAGACTTGTGCTCCAAACTTACCACACTCCTAGCCAAGCTGTTCCAGTACAGCTACATCTACAGCACGGCAGCACGGTAGCACAAGTGATTAGCACTGTGGCTTCACAGCGCCAGGGTCCCAGGTTCGATTCCCCGCTGGGTCACTGTCTGTGCGGAGTTTGCACGTTCTCCCCGTGTCCGCGTGGGTTTCCTCCGGGTGCTCCGGTTTCCTCCCACAGTCCAAAGACGTGCAGGTTAGGTGGATTGGCCATGCTAAATTACCCGTAGTGTCCATAAGGGTTGGGAGGGGTTATTGGGTTGCGGGGATAAGGTGGAAGTGAGGGATTAATGTGGGTCGGTGCAGACTCGATGGGCTGAATGGCCTCCTTCTGCACTGTATGTTCTATGTAATCTATGTAATCTACACTAGCATCTACCTGACATTGTGGAAAATTGCCGAGATGTGTCTGTGCACAAGAGGACAAATCCAACACAGCCAATTCCGGCCCTATCAGCCTACTCCATCATCAGCAAATTGATGGATTGAGCCATCAACGGTGCTATCAAGTGGCACTTGGTTCGCAATAACCTGTTCACAAGACGCTCAGTCTGCATTCCGCCAGGGTCACTCATCTCCTGACCGCATTGCAGCCTTGACTCAAACATGGACGAAACATATCAATTCCAGAGGTGAGGTGAGAGTGATTGCCGTTGACATCAAGGCATCATCAAGGAGCCCTAGCAAATCTTAAGTCAATGGGAATCAGGGAGAAATCTCTCCGCTGGTTAGTCATATCTAGCACAAAGGAAGATGGCTGTAGTAGTTCGATGTCAGTCATCGCAGCTCCAATAATCACTACAGGAGTGCCCCAGACTCAACTATCTTCAGCTGCTTCATCAATGACATTCCTTCCATCACAAGGTCAGAAGGAAAGCTCATTGATGATCACACAATCTTCAGCACAATTCACGTCTGCTCAGATACTGAATCCGTCCATGTCTACACGCAGCAAGACCTGGACAACACCCAGGCTTGGACTGACAAGTAACATTCCCATCACACAAATGGCAGGCAATGACCACACAGAAACGAGGACTTCATGAAAACGCACACAGACAGTTACCAAAGGTTGGAATTGAAACTGGGTCTCTGGCGCTGCAAGGTAGCAGTGCTAACCACTGTGCCACCATGCACAGACATATACACCTATCAACCTTCCCAAGATACGCACAAAAGTTGACGGGGTGGACCCGGTGGTGTTGTTTGGATCTACAGGCTCTAGCTGCGCCAAAACCAGCGGCGTGGTAGAGCTAAGATTTGTGGCCAATGCTTTCTACGTGAACAGGAGCCAATATGTTCTGCAGCTACTTTATTTTTAAATTTAGAGTACCCAATTATTTTTTTTCCAATTTAGCTTGGCCAATCCACCTAACCTGCACATCTTTGGGTTGTGGGGGTGTAAAGCACGCAGACACGGGGAGAATGTGCAAACTCCACACGGACAGTGACCCAGGGCCGGGATTCGAACCCGGGTCCTCAGCGCCATAGTCCCAGTGCGCCACATGCCGCCCCTACTTTCATCCTAACGTTATAAATTGTCTTGCTGTTCATTCTTCCAATCAAGATAGGGCTTCCTATTTGTTATCTGTTCCCATTTCAAGATTCTAGACACTGATTGAGTCACACTCTGTATCATCGTAGAATCCCTACAGTGGAGAAGAGGCCAACTTTGACAAAGAGTCATCCAGACTCGAAATGTTAGCTTCCTTCTCTCTTCACAGGTGCTGTCAGACCTGCTGAAATTGTCCAGTATTTTCTGTTTTTGTCCCATTTCAAGATTGGTTGGAGGATGACATTCTCTCGCAAGGAGTGCGATTTATACCAACAGAAACCATATCAAAACATAGCATTCCATTAGTTGACAGGCTAATTCTCACTGGTTGACAATATCTGAAGTTGTGACACAAACTTTCACCAGCTGTGACTCTCTGATGTTAATCAAAAGTTGCATTCCTTTAAAGGGAGCAGACTCATAGGAGAACACAAGTTTAGAAAATGCTTTTACCCTTGGTGAACAACAGCACTTTTTGAAGATCATACTGGCAAGGTGTCAATTGAAACAAATTCAATACGTTTTTCCTTTAATTCTTCATGTTGAAAAACCTCAGCGTTAAAACATTTTTATAGCCTTCAGTATGTCACTTTTCTTTTAAAAACAAATATAACTTGCCTTAATATGGGGCTGTTAACATTCTAAAATATGCCATGGCGCTTTGCAAGCGTGTTACCAGGCAAAATTAAGCATTGCTGCCACCTATAGGTACACCATGGCAATTCATTCAAAATAAGAAAAGACTGGCCTTATACAGAGGGTGGAATTCATGGTCTCCCAGCCGTGTGTTCGCTGGTGGTGGGATTCTCTGCTCCCACCGCCGTCAATAGGAATTTCCGTTGAAGCCACCCCACGCTGCCGGGAAACACACTTGTGGGGATGTGCTGTCGGCGGGACCAGAGAATCCCACCGCCAGCAAACGGACAGATATTTCCAGCCAGAATCTCAGAACACTGCAGAATTTGGCCAGTCAACCCATTATAACCATGCTGGCTCTCTGTGAGAGCAATTCACCTATTTCCACTCCCCCCGTCTTTTCCTCTTTCTGAAGGCCCTGATTGAATCAGCTTCCACTTCACACTCAGGCAGTGCATTCTAGATCAGCACGATACAAAAACCTTTCCTGTGGTGCACACTGAATTGGCCAAATATAGCGTAGATCTATACGTCCAGGAACTGTGTCAATACCATTCAAAACTCAGTTCATCTGAGATCCTTGCAATCAATAGGGAGAGGAAACTTTCATCCAATCAAGCTAGTCCCTGTAAATGAAAGGACTGGTCCTAATCTACTGCATTCACCTAATGGTAGAATATCATGAATCATCCATGAGTTCCATGCCAGCAGCACAAGGAAGCAGAGCAAATGGCCCACTTGATCCATCCAACCTGCTCTATCATCTAGGTTCATGTATAACACAACAATGTGGTCATGGTCTGATTGTACATGCAGGCATTTCAGGTCCTAACCATTCTTTTCCTTAGCCAAACTCCAATGCTATTAGCCACCTATGATTAAGCCAATTTATTGTGAAAAATCAAATTTTATCAGTTTGTCACTGGTCCAACTGATAAACGTACTGCCTCAGGTTCAACCACACCATATAGGTCAGGCGGTCAGCCTCTTGCTGAATTAGGTGATCTTAGCTAAGATGTCACTGTAAATGATACAATTGGCTTCAGATCCTTGGGTTTTGGAAGGGAGAACAAAAAGCAGACAGGACTCGATTCTTTATTGCTAGGTAGTGATTCATGCTGAAACGTGCACTTGTATCGACAGCAACTAAGGAGAAGATCAAGCTTGGGCCCAATGCCCTCCAGTCAAGTTACCTACTGCCAATCAAAGACTAAATTAATACATGAAGTACTGACATCCATAGAACCTTATGCTAGAAAGTGTTATTTTACGACCTATATCCATTCACAAACACCCTTCACCACCCCCAGCTAAATACAGGTTCACTGTGGATTTGGCATCAGCGAACTCAGAGGATCATGGCAGCTTTGATGTCTGCTTCCTACTGTAGCACAGTGGTTAGCACTCACTGTTGCTTCACAGCACCAGAGACCTGGGTTCGATTCCCAGCTTGGGTCACTGTCTGTGTTGAGTCTGCACGTTCTCCCCGTGTCTGCATAGGTTTCCTCCGGGTGCTCCGGTTTCCTCCCACAAGTCCCAAACGACGTGCTCGTTAGGTGAATTGGAGATTCTGAATTCTCCCTTTGTATACGCGAACAGGCGCCGGAGTGTGGTGACTAGAGGATTTTCACAGTAACTTCATTGCAGTGTTAATGTAAGCCTACTTTTGACAATAGTAAAGATTATTCTTATTATATTATTATTTTAGAAGATTCAAATCACTTCTATAGCATTAGTGTGATTGACAAATGTGTTGATGCTTTTATATACTCCCCACATCAGGATCACTCTGTTTTTCCAAGTTCAGTCGTTAAGTGATAAGAGTCTAACATTTCTCAGTTTTTGCATTGTATTCCAAACTCCAGATTCTCCAGTCTCATTGAGATCGTGGCAATGGGAGACAGGGCAGTTTTACTGGTTTATGGATAAACTGCACAGGCCATATTACTGCACCACCTAACTGATAGCACTGAAGTTACATTGTCTATAGTTCAGTTCAATGTTGAGTTGTCTATTATCCATCAATCTGACCATCAGAAAGAGTTTCAACGAAAACAAAACTTTTAAATCCTCACCCAAGGTAGTAGATTATTGGTTCAAAATACCACTTTTGAATTCATCTATGCCAGTGGTGGGCAACCTGCAGCCCGAGGGCCATATGCGGCCCATTTGGGCTCTGAGTGTGGCCCACGAGACGTTTTGTCGACCTTTGCCCACACCTTGATTTGCCACATTCAACTGGTTTCCATCCGCATTATCCTTTGTCCTGTCGGTATGATTGAAGTGAGACAAACATAAAGAACGGCAATCTAACTTGTGAGGTGCATTCTGATTTCTCACAACATTGACTGAGAGAGCTGTGTGTTCCCTCTGTGTCCATTCAAGTGCACATATTTATTTTGTTTTTACCACTTGAAGTTGATGACAGTTCTATTAAGATATGAATGGTTAAGCATTTTCTATAAATTGCTGTGAAATATTCGGCGTGCATCAAATGTACTTAATCTTATTCATGAGGGCCTGGTTAATGAACATGCCCGATTTCAATCTTGCGGCCAACTGAGATGAAGAAGGGCCACTCATGTAGCCCACTTACTAGCCTAGTTTGCATATCACCTGTTGTGTGTAAAGTGACTGCTATGTCTCCTACATCACCAACGGTTATTTCACTTCCAAAATACCTCTTTGGTTGTGAAGGGTGTGGACATCCTGAGGTTGTGAAAGGCACAATATAAATATAAGTTTGGTCTTTTAAAAATACGCAACATGGTCTCGCAAATGGTTCAGTTGCCAATGACTGCATGGAACATAAGATCAAATTCAATTCGCTGTGCATTTTGAGTTAGCTCAGTTTAGTCACGGTGCAAGTAGGGCTAGTTACAGTTGGGCTCAGTTGCCCTGGGTTACAGAAGGACAATTTAATTTCCTATTATTAACCACTGTCCAATGATTCCTGTTGGTAAAAGCAGAGGTATCAAGACGGGGCTGAGCTCCGACATCTCTCCAGTTGAAGTATACTAACTAATGCAGAAGGACACCCCTTCTGTGGAACTATATTCCAGCAACACCCAATGTCTTCAGCAAACAGAGGTGAGAAAATTGGCAGAAAATAACATGCGACAAACTGAGATCAACACAAACGTCAGCATAGCAAGAGTTAAGATGGAGTGTCTAGACTTGTACACACTCCTGGAGACACATGTACTGTGCTATGACTTGTGTGTGAATTCCATTCATCATAGGAAAACAAAAAGCACTTCTAAAATTATTCACACACTTTGGAAAACAACAGACGATTCCAATGAAATGAAAACAGAAGGCATTCCACTTCACTTTTTCAACAACAAAAATTGCTGTACCTTGCAGAGCGAAAGCATTTCACCAATTCATCCAATATTCTGTTATTTTGTAGCTCTGGTTCCGTCACAGTCTGAGGGGTGGGGTTGGGGGAGAAGAGAGGCACAATTACAATGGAAGTTCTGGGAGTTGCCAGCAATTGGTGGAAACAATTATGGTAAACAAACAACACTAAAAAGATGCTTGTTTCAAACCCAGATTGCAGTGACACCATAACACTCCCATCCATTGGCCACCAATGCCGATCTGGTTTTGGACTGGTTGCACATCAAATTTTTGTTGTAGCAAACACTGTACTGGACATTTTATTTCCTGCAGAAGTGGTAAAAGAACGCTCTACTTAAATAACTCACTCAATAGCCCTGTACACACATTTACCGTGTCCACTGTACCACAGTTGGTAGTCCTCTGACCTCAGACAAAAGATTGTGTGTTCACCTCAGCACTTGAACAGAAAAATCTAGGTTGACACTTAGAAGGTGACATCACTCAGAAGAAACATTAAATTGAGGCCCCTTTTACTCTCTCAAGTTGATGTAAAAGATTCCATGGGACTATTTCAAAGAACAAGAGTGTTATTCCTGGTCATCATTAACACATTGCTTGGGGGGGGGAGAATCTAGCTAAGCGCCAAATGAATTGCATTTTCTACAACAGTGTTCAGCTGCAAGTAATTCATTGACTATAAAGTGCTTTGGAATGTCCTGAAGTCATGAAAGACACTACATAGATGAGTCTTTGCTATCTGAGTAAATGGTGGGAGCCCAGGTTGCCATCTGCTGTGCACAAATACCCAATTGTACGAAGAAAGGATGGTTTCTTAGTACCACATAGGTTCCTTCCTGAACAAGTAATAGCACTATGCTTTGGTCCACTAAGATCTAAAGATATGGAGAGGAGAGATGCAGTTTCCCCACTGTTCAGTGCTTTGATCAGTGATGTTGGGTAACCATCCAGTGAGCAGGAGTTAGGTTTCCCCATGGAAGGGGTGAGAAAGAAGAGCAAAAGAAAATCTGGAAGAAGTGATTAGGACTGCTGCATTAGAGTACCAGGGACCCAGGTTCAATTCTGGCCTTGGGTGACTGTGTGAAGTTTGCACACTCACCCCCATGTCTGCGTAGATTTCCTCCGGGTGCTCCCATTTCCCCCAGTCCAAAGATGTGTAGGTTAGGTGGGCTGGCAATGCCTTAGTGCCCAGGGATGCATAGGTTAGGTGGTGAAATGGGTCTGGGTAGGGGCAATCTTTCAAAGGGTGGGTGCAGACTCAATGGGCCGAATGGCCTCCTTCTGCACTGTAGGGATTCTAGGAGTGATTGAAGTGTCGCCACTGCCCTGAGAACAGTGCTGGCTTCCAGATGCAGATTATGCTTGGCTCGGGAGGAGCAGCTGCACAACATGCTAAATTCAACTACTCACTTGGTCTTTAAAAAGAATTAACTTAATTTATACAGCACTGGATCACGTCTCTCAAACCACAAACAAATGCGAAAGCACAAGAAGATCTCACGAACAGCGGCAAGATAAATGGCCAATGGACTTCCGGCTGTGGATGTGAGCAGAGGGCACGCATCTGGAGAAGCTCCGACCCGACCAGACTCGTAAAGCGCACTATAAATAGCACTCAAAACAAAAATTTAAGGGGACACCAAGGGAAATATACAACTTAAAATCAAAACATGCAAAAAATAAGAACAAGATAGGGGGGATCCAGATGTGCTCCTCAGAATCGGAGGCTTCGTTGGAGTCGGGAGGAGACAAAATGGCGGCAGCGGGGTGCTCCTCCTCCCCCCAGGCGACCGCATGGCCATCAATTGAAGCCATCAGCCGCAAATCAAAATGGAGTAGATTGGAGGCAGTCTTGTGCCATAGCCTCCTCCCTACATGCCTTAGTTACCGCTCTGCTGCCCTTCTCCCAGATACGTGACTTCATCCCTCAGGATTTGGAAGCAGTTTCTGCAGTACTTTTGTTTTAATCATCTTTATTGTCACAAGGAGGCTTACACTAACACTGCAATTAAGTTATTGTGAAAAGCCCCTAGTCGCCACATTCCGGCGCCTGTTCGGGTACACTGAGGGAGAATTAAGAATGTCCAATTCACCTAACAGCACTTCAATATCCTCTCACTGTCCTCACTTGCCCCGATATGTGACAACCGTCTTTTTGTGCCTTCGGGCTTGGATGCATCGTTCAGGTCCTGGAGAACGGAAGGTCTGGTACACTTCATAGAATTTCATAGAATTTATTGTGCAGAAGGAGGCCATTTGACACATTGCGCCTGCACCAGCTCTTGGAAAGAGCACGTTACTTAAGCCCACCCTATCCCCGTAATCCTGTAACCCCACCTAACCTTTTTGAACACCAAGGACAATTTAGCATGGCCAATCCACCTAACCTGCACATCTTTGGACTGTGGGAGGAAACCCATGCAGACACAGGGAAAACGTGTGTATATAAAACAAGATTCCCTTGACATTAAGTTGATCAAATGTCATAGATTTCATAGAATTTACAGTGCAGAAGGAGGCCATTCAGCCCATCGAGTCTGCATCGGCCCTTGGAAAGAGCACCCTACATAAGCCCACACCTCCAGCCTATCCCCATAACCCAGTAACCCCACCTAAACTTTTGGGGACACTAAAGGCAATTTAGCATGGTCAAGATTTACCAGGATGCTGCCTGGTTTGCAGGTTAGGTCTTATGAGGAAAGGTTGAGGGAGCTAGGGCTCTCACTTTGGAGCGGAGGAGGATGAGAGGCGACTTAATAGAGGTTTATAAGATGATGAGGGGAATAATTAGAGTGGACGTTCAGAGACTATTTTCTCGGGTGGATGTAGCTGTTACAAGGGGGCATAACTATAAGGTTCAGGGTGGGAGATATAGGAGGGATGTCCGAGGTAGGTTCTTTACTCAGACAGTGGTTAGGGTGTGGAATGGACTGCTTGCTGTGATAGTGGAGTCGGACACTTTAGGAACTTTCAAGCGGTTATTGGATAGGCACATGGAGCACACCAGAATGACATGGAGTGGGATAGCTTGATCTTGGTTTCGGACAATGCTCGGCACAACATCGAGGGCCGAAGGACCTGTTCTGTGCTGTACTGTTCTATGTTCTAATCCATCTAGCCTGCACATCTTTGGACTGTCGCACAACTCACTGCAAACATCCAACTTCTGAAAGTCTGGGGCTTTCACCTTCCTTCAGATTTCTCACTTGTCTCTCACTCTCTCCGATTTTGACTTGTCTCTCTCATCCTCTATGATGTCTCTCATTTCTCTCTTCCATGTTTATGCCTGCCCCTCACTGATATTTGTCCACCTGTTATCTCTCACACTGTCCCTCTTATTCTTTCTCTATGTCTTTTTCCATATCTCCCGGTCACACACTATCTCATATCTTTCTCTTCCTTGACTTCATCCAAGGTCTGCTCTTGGACAAGACAATCATGAAAAGAAAAACATGATTTAAGAGGATGCCTTCTGCAGCATTTCTCTCAAACCAACATTTTCACGCTTCTTGACAGTTTATATTGTCCTTACTCGTCCTGCACAAAGGGAATCTTGTTTTTTACTTTGAAGAACAGGATCAGGCCCAAATTCTCAACACCTGAATCCCATCACAGGTGCAATAGACTGAGAAAGGATTTGCAGTAAAACTTGCCCTTGGCAGTCAGGCTTATCCCATTTGCCTTACAATCAGTTTCTGCAATGCCTGCCCATAATCCCAGCATTTTCAGGTTCAGGGTATGGGATTAACTTGGTCTCTAATACGGGAAATATTATGTTTAACTCCTAAATTACAGATCCATACATGTCATTTTATGTTCTCATACTGTATTCAAGGTTGGTCAGTACCTTTCTCTGGGGCATGAAGAAGCTTTACTTACCACACAACAGGTCGGACACTGGGTTTTGTATGCTAAGAATTTCCTCACACAAAGGGAACAATCTAGAACGTGAAAAAGAAGAAATTACTGAGCCATGTATGCCTTTTCCCATAACATCCCCTCAGGATGGTAGAAGTTGTTCGATTGAGGACAATATGAAAGAGAATTGCTGTACTTAAGAGTGTGCAGAGAGGAGTAAGCAATCCATGGAATATCGGGGTAATTGAACTCTGAAGGCACATACTTTGCATAGTCAGTTTATTCAAGTAACATCAAGCTGTTACACAACACACCACTGACAGTTGGGTTACAGGGTGAAGGTTCTGCAGAGGTGTTAAGAATCTGGCCACGAGTTGCTTTCTTTCTAAACCTCAGGACTCAAACGGAGTAAGTTTTATGAGCTGGTAGTAAAGTAACTCTGCACCCACCTTCTGAATCAAATAAACCTGGATACACTTGAAGCTGCACTAAGTATGGGCACTAACAAGAGTCACAAATGAACAGTTAGAATTAAGGCAAACCAGGGAATTATGTCTCCAGGTCTTAAAATCAATCAGAAAGCTTATTGGGGGCCTGTTGGAACCACAACTTTCTAGCATGCCATTCCAGCACCATTCACACAAATGCTGGCCTTCAAACAGGAGCATTTAGACCTCGCTGCTCCGATGTAAACAGCACTAGCTGAAGTGGCTCAAGAGTTGGACAGTACAATTTTAATTTTTGTAACTTCCAATGCAGTAACAGGATCTAAATTGTTAAGTGAAATGTTTCTTATATTGCAAAGTATCATGGGAATATTAGGGTATTTGTGGATGAGAAATTCTGTTATCAACATACGCAAACTGTAAAACAGTTTTTTCTTATTATTTTTCATTTGTTTACCCATGACCTAAATTTTGAGTCCTCCTCCTCCTTGTTTTTGGCAACCAGAATCCATTTATAGATAGCACAGAAGATATTCAACGTGAATAAGTAGATGCATCTCAAGACAAGCATTTGATTGGGCATCTAGCAGCAAATTACTTCACAATCTAACATCTTGTGGCATCAGGAGGGATTTGAAATGCTGGATTAGGAATCAGCTGTACCAAATCAACCTGTAGCCAAAATGTTGGAGTTAATGAATGTGGTTCAGCCTGGAGACAAGTGGTTCCCCACTACTCTACATGGCCTTGATTTACTACTGTTTCGGGCAGAGGTATTTAGAGTACAGTAAGCAAGTCTGCCAATGACACCAAAATCTGTCCATGCAGCGTCATGGATGTTGTTAGGTTCAAGAAAACATGTATCATTTACAAGAAACAATAGCAGAGATTGAGAGAAAATAATCTTGGGTGTTACTGTGCACGGATCACTTAAGGTTCATGGTCAATGTAGTGGAACTATAGTTAAAGCTAATATGATATTGGTTTGTATTGTAACGGTCCAAGAAACGGGAGTATAAACTAGACAAGCATAAAAACAGGCTCTGTATAAATACAAGGCCTTCTTTCTTTTCAGACTTAAGTGCACACAACTTCCTGGACTGGTTTAAGAGAGAAACGTTAGTGTTTTTCTCCTTACTTATCGACCATGGAATTGTATTGCCTCTCCAAGGTAATTACATGATTGCAGGAGAATGGGTGTGTTGGGTGGCGGTGATGCAAAATACGGGGAGGGACGATGATGGTCCAGGTATCATAGGCGGGAGAGGCTTAATGGACCAACAGGTCTTTTCCTGCACCGGTTTAGTATGCAGGGGAGATCAGAGGTCATATGATTTGGTATTGTTGAGTGTGTGGTCTAAGGATCTGGGAGTAATAACTGATTCAATGGGAACATAGGAAAGAGTGGATGTGGATAAACCTTTTCCATTTGTGGGTGACTCCAGAATGGAGCAGGGAATGGGGAGCACAAATATTAATATAAGCTACCATCAACAGGTCATGTAAAGAGGTTAGGAAGAATTCCTTTGCACAGTGTAGTGTGAATGTGGAACAGCCACAAGGAATGTGGCATAGAGTAAAACAAAACTAGCTTTTAATAGAGCACAAATGCAGAAAGACAAGGACAGTGGAGTGGGTTGTTCAGGTAGGATGTTTGCATTTATTAATGTAGTAAATATCACAGCAGTTTTAACAGCAAGCCAAGTATTAATGTTTGGTCAAAAATTCCTTTGCATATTTTCCAATCTCCCTACTTCATGCTGGCATTCAGCACAATTTTAGTCTAAGGTCTACCCAAGTCTCAGCTTTCACCCGTGGAATAACGACCTTGCTTCCTTTCCTGGATGGCACTGGTTTCAAGCTTAGAACCTCACTCCTCACAACTCACTAGTCCCATAGTCACACCAGCACTTGCCCAACTCTAATAACACCCTCCGAGACAACTTCCCAGACTCTGGGCTGGACTCTCCGTTTGCCGATGCCAAAATCATGAAACGTGATCAGGTGGAGAATATCTTCCGACCCCGAAATCGCAGTACTAGCCAGTATGATGCCAAATCGGGATGCTCCGGCACCCCGAAAATGGCGTAAATGCGGCGCTCGCCATGCAGGCTTAAAGTACAGGAAGCATATCATTAGCGGGCCCGACGCCCGATGCTCCGGGGCCTCCGTGGTTCACCGCTTCAATGGGCTGATTTCCCCATGGCATTGTTCACTTGTGCTCTCACAAATCATGAACCTGGTGTCCTGGGTATCGAGTAGTCGGGGTGCACCCCCATGGGACTGGGCAGTGCCCAGGCACCGACCGCCATCTTGCTGAACACCCACCTCGGCCCCTGGTTCTACACCGTGGCACCGGCCGTATGGGTGCGGCCACCCCTGCGCCCCACCCCCACTGCAGCACCCCACTCGGCACCAAACATCCTGCCCAACTGGCAGCCACCCACCGGGGGATCACCCAGGGCCACACCCAAGGCAGCCACCAGTGAGGGTAGTGCCAGCCAACGGTGACCCGGACGCCAGAACCAGGGGCACCGGCATCTAACAGGCTGGGGTGAGGGGGTAAGGGTGAGGAGGCGGAGGATGAGGGGTATGGGCATCCAAAATGACCACCCGCACAGATCGATGGGAAATTGGTCAACACAGAGGCATGCTACAGCTTGCAAACATACAGGGGCTGCAGCCCGGACCTTGCAGAAACTGACACAGGGAAAAGGCCATTGAAAGGCGGTCCCGGGACAATGGGCTCCAGGTAGAAACCAACAATATGTTGCAGATTTGGTGGCGTCGGTTTCCTTATTTGGGAAGGCCTACATGCCTCGGAAACCAACGGCCATGGTCGACTGGGACCCGCCCCGCTATCAAGGTGTCTATCACCAATTGGTTGCTCAGGGTGATCGAGGCCTGATCGATCTATTGGACATCTACCTGGGACCACCCAAAAGCGTGAAAAACTAGCAAGGGATAAAAGGTACTGCCCAGCCCACTACCCGCTCACGCCCCTCTCTCCTTCCAACCACCTTGTTGGCTGCGACGGTGTGTGTGGGAGGATGGATAGTTTAAGTGCTGCTGCGGCATGCGGGCCTCATGTGCGCCAATCGCGGCCCCGGCGAATCCAGCGCTGTTTCATTTCGAACTGGTTGGGTTCCACGTGGCGATGGTGCTAGTCCATTTAGAGTGCTGAATCGGTGCAGCTATTGCGCCGTTTTTCTGCCGTAAAACACCATTGTTCCCACGCCGGCATCAGCACTTGGTCTCAAAATCGGAGAATCCAGCCCCCTGCATTTCTCTTCTAACCTGAGAACGATGCTTTGTGATGGGACTGCCACTTTTAAATTTAAATATCAGAAATATTTATGCGAAGTATTTAACCTTATTATGCAACATCAGTTCGTTTTATATAGCAGCTTTAATGTAGAGGAATGCCCCAGTGCTCCTGCACTTGTAATCAGATAAAGAAATATGATACAAGTACATATTACCCACTTAAATGTCTTGTTAAGAACTTATGAGCTTTTTTTTTTAAAAACAATTATGTTTTCCAGTTGGCAGCATTCTTTATTCATTCGCTCCTTTACTGAATCATTGTTGCTCCAGTGTCACTGAATACATCAATTCACTTCTTCCCACTTCTCCATTTAATTCACTGGTGCCCATTACCGCATTAATGTATTAGTTTGCTGGCTTTATTGTTCTAAGAATTCATTTGTTCAGTGATGCTGGTTTTCCATTCATTTATTAATTTACTCATGTCTACTTCGCTACACTATTCAGCGACAGTATGTCGGTAGTATGTCATTGGGAAGCCTGGTGGCTTCAGTTTTCCTTTTGTGCTTATATAATGGCACATACAAAAAGCAGTTGCCAGATTTTTGTTGAAGAAATGTCAGTCATAAGGGTTTTACAGCACTGAAAGAGGCCCTTCAGCCCATCGTGTCTGTGCCAGCCAACAAGCACCCAACTTTTCTCACTCCATTTTCCAGCACTTGGTCCGCAGCCTTGTGTGCTATGGCATTTCAAATGCTTATCTAAATGTTTCTTAAATGTCACAGAGATTAAAAATTATCTGAATGATTTACCGCAATGTTATTTGCGGAATCTTGCTGTGCACCACTTTGCTGTCACGAGTCCTACATTGTCACAATTGCTGCACTTCAAAGAAAAAGTGCACCAGACTGTGAGACGCATTGGGACTTCCTGAGGTGGCAAAGGTTTCTGGAGGATTGCTGAACCTTTTGGGCTTGCACTCGGCAGGAAAAATGCAAGAATGCCAAATTGCAAACAATCACAATGATTTATACTACAGGAGAAAAGGGTGCTGCTTCGTTGACAAGTTGACTCTGATTGACAGAGGCATTGCCATGGCAAAACAAATGGGGAGCACATTTTCTACAGATGCATTATTATTTTATCGTATCTTATTAAAGTCACAGCCTCTAGTCCACTGTTTTAGGATATGTGGTCATCACATTCCTTGCAACGGTCCAGCTGAAATTTTTCAACACTCTGTTTTGATTTGCTATGTACAACACCATGGGAAATTGTCTAACTCATACAAACTGAATTAGCAGCAACATTCAAAGCAATCTAATTGAAGCATTCAAAAAGAATGATTTAAATACCAATCAATTTTTATCAGATATTGTTCAAATCTGAAATCTTTCACCTAATAATTATTTATGGAGATTGTGAATTCTTAATCTTACACGCTGAGTATATTTGGGATCTGTATTTAACTTTGCTTGGGTCAATAAGAAAAATTATATCGCCAGGTGGACTTACCATACTTCTTCCACACAAATTTTCCATATAGTAAAACCACAAAGCTCGAGCAGAAGACAAATATCAGCCAAAATTCCTATTATAATATATGTAATAATCTTTATTGTCATAAGTAGGCTTACATTAACACTGAAATGAAGTTACTGTGAAAAGCCCCCAGACACGACATTCCGGCGCCTGTTCGGGTACACAGAGGGAAAATTCATCGAATAATAATAATAGCTTATTGTCACAAGTAGGCTTCAATTAAGTTACTGTGAAAAGCCCCACATTCCGGCGCCTGTTCTGGGAGGCCGGTACGAGAATTGAACCCACGCTGTTGGCATTATTCTGCATTACACACCTAACAGCATGTCTTTCAGGATTTGTGGGAGGAAACCGGAGCACCCGGAGGAAACCCATGCAGACACAGGGAGAGCGTGCAGACTCCGCGCAGACAGTGACCCAAGCCGGGAATCGAACCTGGGACCCTGGCGCTGTGAAGCAACACTGCTAACCACTGGCTATCCAATGACCTCTACTCCATTGCATTGCTATAGATGTCAGATTATGGCTTGAACACTACAGAGTTCACTGGCCAGCAGACACATATAGACTTTCTAGATATATAAAGAAAGGTCACTTAAGTAAATCAATGGAACAAAACCCGGAGGTGAGTCAGTGCCTTTTACTAAGCATCAGTTTAGCACAGTTGGAGGGAATGTCCTGTCAATATTTAATGTACTTTCCTGAGATTAAACTTGAAAACCAAAACCCAGCTGCTTGTTCGGAAGGGTGTGAATGCACTGGAGAGGGCAGTTCCAGGGAGGAGAAACTTCAGTTATGAGGATAGATTGGAGAGGTTGGGGCTGTTCTCCTTGGAGAGGAAAAGCCCGAGAGGAGATTTGATAGAGATGTTCAAAATTATGAGGGGACAGGACAGAGTAAACAGGGATAAAACTGTTCCCACTCGCAAAAGGATCAAGAACGAGAAGGCACAGATTTTAAGTGATTTGCAGAAGCAAATGTGATGTAAGAAAATCTTTTTCACACAACGAGTGGTTGGGGTCCGGAATGCACTGCCTGGAAGTGTGGTGGAGGAAGGTTCAATCGAGGCATTCAAGAGGGCTTTTGCTGATTATTTGTATAGAAACTGTGTGCAGGGATATGGGGAAAAGGCAGGAGAATGACACTAAGTGACCATGCTCATTTGGAGAGCTGGTGTAGACATGATGGGCCAAATGACCTCCTTCTGCATCGTAACAATTCTGTTCAGCTGTATGTTACAAGATGGCAATGCAATATATTCTTCTGTGTGCACCTTGCAAAAAAAAAAAAAAAAAAATGCAGCGTCTTTACAAAACATATGTAAAATACCATGGCACATTTAAGAATATGAAATTGTCTCTGGTGCATTGGTCAACAAACCACTGAAACAGCTTACTCATACTTCTCATTGTTTCTTCTGTAAACTTGCTGTGTGTTACTTTGCCACTGTAATCACCTACAAAAGCAATGTGTGAAAGACATTGCAATGTTACGTGCGATAAGGTGTAATGCATAGACAGCTCTTTCTTTCAGATGGGAGAAAACTGACAGGCAAAAGAGAGTGCAAGTTTGTCAATAATATTAGCTAATAAAATTTAATAGTTAATGTTAACTATTTCTCATCTTTTAGAACAGATTCAAGAAACCAGTAGAAGGGCTGATGCACAATTCACCAATGCAGGCTGCTTCCAAGTGTTGCCACAAGGGTCTGTTAATGCACTTCTCCCAATATTACAAGAAAAATGATACACAACCCAAAAGGTCAGATTGCTCTCACCGTTATCAAAGAATAACCTGTAACTACCAATACACTTGGGCCTAATGTCATACAGCTTAAGTTCTCTCTTCACATAACTCCATGCTGGAATAAGAGAATAGTACTGCTTGAGAATAAAAGAATGGACACACCATACTATTATGCTCAATCACACCGTACAGAGCGAGAAAGTGCCCCAAACTTCACTTATCCCTGACTGGTTAACATCTTCCAGTTCTAATGCAGTCATCAACCTGAAACCTAAACTGAGGTTGTTTTTCCACAAATGCTGGCTGACCAGCTGAGTGTCTCCAGCATTTATTTTTTAATTACCAGCTTCCGCAGAATTTTGCTTTTGTCCCAATAATAATATTTCATTCATATAAATAACAAATATAATCCTGTATTTATACAAATATTAACAATTCTGGATCTCCAGAGGAAGTTGCACTAACAAAGAGGCTGATGTTGCAGTTGAGCTAATACCTCACAAACCACAGTGTCCTGGCTCGAAAAAGGAAATAATGCAGGCAGGCTTTCTCCTCCAGCTTTCCACCCACCGTTACAGCTGGAGAATACGCACCAAGGTCCGTCAGATATTTTACACACACAATCCTGAATTACTTTTTTAACAATCATTTCACAGTCCAGGTGATGTGATCACATTTCAAAGGTTGTAAAAGTACTGACACCGCTATAATGCAGTCCACGAGAGCGCTGAACGCTGTATAACACGGGTCTTATCCTTTTAGACTGTATTTCCAGTCTCTTTTTGCACTGTGTCAAACTTTGTTGAAGTGGAAATGTTCCACCTCCATGAGTTAACACATTTCAGCACGCAAACAAACAATTAAATGAAATTTTATTACAAACATTTTAATTTCAGGTCATTTTTGTATGGAAATATAAATTTAAATATATTGATATTCACAAAACTATCCTTTATTAACTGGATTATTGATGCTTTCATTATTATTTTAATAATTTTTTTTGATTTAAAAACATGTAGTTAGATTTCGAACCCCAGTCAATGAGATGGCAGCCATGTGACTAGTTACAGGTTCAGTCAGTGAAATGTTCCATCGTAATTGAACTATAGTTTTCGCTGTCTCCATACAGGTCAAATTTAGGATAGGGTCAGCTGTGCTTGTACCGGTACCCATACGACAATCAACACAGAAACGTGTACTGGGTCACGAAAAATAAAGACGTTTAACATCACTGGGAGCTGAAAGTCATGTTATCATCACTGGGGAAGCTGAAAGTCACGAAAGCTGGGCAGCACGGTAGCATAGTGGTTAGCACGGTTGCTTCACAGCTCCAGGATCCCAGGTTCGATTCCCGGCTTGAGTCACTGTCTGTGCGGACTCTGCACGTTCTCCCTGTGTCTGTGTGGGTTTCCTCCGGGTGCTGCGGTTTCCTCTCACAGTCCAAAGACGTGTGGGTGAAGAATGTGATACAAAATAGTTACTTTAAATATATTAGTTACAGTAATGCAGATGTAGGCCGGTCTAATTCATGTTAGTTCACAGACAAAGGATTTCAGAGAGCATGGCAAGGGGGGGGAGGGGTGTCTAGTGTATGAGGAGAAAAGGATGCTGGGTAACAAGAGGCATGGGGAAGGAATGAGAAATGAGCCAATTAGGATGTATGGCCAGGTCAGGAGGGGTATAGGATGACCTATGGGAATCGTGTATGTGAAACGTGATGCCATTTGAATGTATTTGTAAAGATTTCTTTGTTTCCAACAGCACTCGATTCTGGAGACCTAGGAGACTGCTTGTGTTCTGGGTGTTTGTGAAACGAGACAGACTTGCAAGTCGAATAAAAATAACTAATGCTATGCCTACAAATCCATCTCGAGTTTTATTGAGGCCAGACTGACGGGTAAAGAAAGTTAAGTTTGTCATTTGGTGTCGGAAACCCGGGATTTCTCAAGACGGTTCTGACCAACCGCGAAATCAGAATTAGACTGATTTTGGACAAGGAAAGTGGAAAAGGGCCCACAATGTATAGCTGGAAAATGACCGCGCATTGATTTTTCCCCTCTTCTTATGGTCTGATTAGTCTAGTCACTCGCGGTTGGTACGGAAAGATCATCTCGACGAAATCAAAGGTCAGTCTGTGGATTAGAAATTTAACTCAATAGGATTTAATAATTGATGATTCGGTTTTGGGTTAGTTTTGGAATTAATGCAACATCAAAATGATGGTTTAATTCCATGTGTGAGTGTTTTTGGAGAACTGATGGGACCTCAGGATGAGGGTTTAGTTCAATGAGTGTTTTTAAATCTATAGTTGATTAAGCTAAAATTAATGGGACATCAAAATGATGGTTTAATTCCATGTGAGAGTGTTTTTGGAGAACCGATGAGACCTCAGGATGAGGGTTTAGACCATAAGACCATAAGACATGAGCGGAAGCAAGGCCATTCGGCCCATCGAGTCCACTCCACCATTCAATCATGGCTGGTTTCAACTCCATTTACCCGCTCTCTCTCCATAGCCCTTAATTCCTCGAGAAATCAAGAATTTATCAACTTCTGTCTTAAAGACACTCAACGTCCCGGCCTCCACCGCCCTCTGTGGCAATGAATTCCACAGACCCACCACTCTCTGGCTGAAGAAATTTCTCCTCATCTCTGTTCTAAAGTGACTCCCTTTTATTCTAAGGCTGTGCCCCCGGGTCCTAGTCTCCCCTGCTAATGGAAACAACTTCCCTACGTCCACCCTATCTAAGCCATTCATTATCTTGTAAATCTTTGTAAAGATTTCTTTGTTTCCAACAGCACTCGATTCTGGAGACCTAGGAGACTGCTAGGTCTCCACTTTAGTTCAATGAGTGTTTTTAAATCTATAGTTGATTAAGTTAAAATTGTATCCTTGGACTGTAGTGGCGAGAAACGATAAATTTTAAAACAAACTGGATGTTGCAAGTTAGTTAAAGCAGAAGTCTCTCAAAGGGTTAACAGCAGCTTGAGATAACAGGCAGCTTGTGGTGTAATTGGATACCTTTCTTTCGAGTCAGTGAAACTCCAGCAAAGTTACGTTTTGAATTAATTAAAGGAAACCAGTGGATTTCTCCACCTCTTTGATAAAAGTTTATTATTTTAGCAAGCAATTGATTGAAATTGCCAGAATCTTCAGTTTTAATTACTTGAAATAATGTTTATCTCATTTTATTTGTGAATTAATAGAAACTTAAAGAAACTCACTGACACCATTTTAAAAAGTGTAAATCTGGAGATGACAGTTGACTTTGCTCCGGTATAAATCACCACAGCTAACTGCTCCCTCATTGATAGCAGCCAAACATTTTTGTGAATGTAAGAAAAGCTTGTTAAAAGAAAAATTGTTAAGATAAAGAATTAATTAAGTTGTAAAAGTTATACAAGTTTGTGTTAAGCAAATCGTAGATTCAGTTGAGTTGAGATCAGAGCTAAGCTTGCAGGTTGCAATAATTCAATTTGAATTTTCAAACATTTTAAGTTTTAAAAGAACACTGTTAAAACCTTGTAAATAATTTTGCCAAGTAGCAAAAATTGCTGTTGGTTATAAATAGGCAAATTAAAAAAACAATTTAAAACAGGAGAGCCAAAGTATGAAAGCTAAAGAGTTAATTAGATTATGGAGACAATATTGTCAACATGAGAGGGATAAGGTCATGTTATTAAGTTGGCAAGAAAATGCCCTTAAAATAGGGATTCCAACTAGTGAAAGGGGGAACCAGAAAACTCTGGAGATCTTGAAAAAGGAGTGTGCATTCAAAAAAAAAAAAAAAACGGGCGAGAGGGTGGACACGAGTAAACAAAAAAGGGAGCTACATAGTTCAATGGCTGGCCTTGCATTGACAGAGGATGAAGATTTAGAAAATTGGACCAGGTCGGCTAGAGTTACGACTGCACCAGTAGCATTGTCTGCACTAATTCCGGAACCACCAGAGTATCATAATTTATATCCAGTCACTGCTCCCCAGATTCAAATCATGCCAGCCCCTCCAGCCCCTTTGGTTGATAGCTTGGGTCCTATTTTACCATCTTCACTGTCTGTCAGAGAAGGGGAGCTCTGTTCCACAAGCCTAGTTAGCTCTAGGACCCGATCTCGGACAATGAGAGAGGGGCCTGATCCTATCCAGAAACAATCACGCATACCACCTAGATCCCTTCAGACCGATATGGTAGGACAGAAAAGTACGAGAACAAAGAAAGAGGATGGGGATGGTTGAGGAGCTGGAGCTCCCCCTAGTGACAGGGAAGGACGTCAAAGTCTTGGAAGAGCCAGAGGAATCAGCTAGAGCACCCCCTAGTGAGATTCTGAGACACTTGCCGATTAGGAAAATACCAAACCCTGACGCTGTGACGGCGGCGGCCTAGCCCACGATAGACGTTTATTTCTAATTGGAGACCCAGTGAGATGATGGCTATTATGGCTGCAATCCCAGACAGGAAGAAATCTCCTGCTGCTTTCATGGATTATCTGAGAACTACCATCTCAGTTTATCAAGCTGATCCACGGGCCTCTTGGCCCTAGTCCAGCAGGTTTTAACCCCAGCAGAGTACCGCAGTCATCTCAATCACTTGAATTATGCTAGCCACGCCGCACTCCAGCAGGCTCATGCTTTGGACGATGATAGACAGGCACAAATTCTGAGTGCGTTGAATGTCACATTTCAAAAGCCCATAAACATTTCTGCTATCTCAGACCTCAAACCTAAAGAAGAGCCAGAGGAATTTCTGGAACGTTTTAATGAAATCTACCGTGGGCAGTCAGGCGACTTGCCATACCAAGTTTGTAGTGACTACTGGATTGGACTGTAACTTGTTGGCCCGAGATTTACTGTGTATCTTCCAGCTACAGCTAGAGTGCGGAGACGAAGGGGTAACGGTTCAATCATGGAGGATGAGACAACAGTGCTATATTTCTATCACTCCCCAGTGGTGGACGTTAGACATTGAACATTCACTGCATCACGTTACCCTGGCCTATGACAGAACCGGACAAAACAGGGAGTTGGAGGACAAATATCGGCCGTTAATTGGGACCGAATGGCCAGTCAAGGTTACAGCTACAGTCACGGGAAAAGAAGGTACAGCCGATTTTGTTACAATACCACCACATTTATGGCCACAGTCAGCTTCGGTAAGCCCTCATATTACACGTCAGGTCCACGACCAGTACCATGCCAAGGATCCGGGGCCTATGGTAAGGAGGGCAGCGGATCATTCAGATCAGTACGCACTTCAAGTCACGCCAGACGGCACTTCCATAAAATATTTTGAGGTGCCTGAAACGATTAACACTCGACTTCAGCATCACCGGGGACGTGATGTTTTGGAATATGTCAATCCACAGGTCTAGGCCTAACCCTAACCCTAACCCATCACAAGTGGGAAAGACAAATGTTACACCTATAAAGGTAATGATTAAAGCTGCCTTCCATTCGGCAATACCCCTGAAACCCCAAGCTGCCCCGTCTATAGACAAATTAATCCGAGAGCTGTTGCAACAGGGTATTTTGGTCCCTTGCCAATCAGAATGGAACACCCCCATACGTGCTGTGCCTAAACCAGCCAGACCAGACCAGTACCGATCAATCAATGCCATCGCACAGCCGTTACATGCTCTCGTCCCTAATCCTGCCCACATACTGGCTCAAATTCCAGCTCAAGCCCGGGTCTTCGCCATAATTGACCTGCAGCACGCCTTCTTTGCCCTCATATTCGCATCTGAAAGCCAATATTTGTTTGCCTTCACTTACAATGGACAGCAGTATACCTGGACCCGACTGCCACAGGGGTTCGTCAACTCACCTACGCTCTTCCCCAGATGTCTGCAGACCCAACTCCAGGCTTTGACATTAGAGCATGGTTCCACTCTAGTGCAGTATGTAGATGACATATTGGTAGCGAGTCCTGACGAACCCAGTAACAGGGATGATGTGATCCAGTTATTAAACCACCTATCCTCGTTGGGTTATGTTGTTTCACAATCAAAGGTCCTGGTGGCTCGGACAAAGGTCAAGTTCTTAGGAGTTTTACTTACAGCCACAGGAAGAAGTCTCAAACCCAGTAGGATTGAACCAATATGCCAATTCCCCGCCCCTACCATAGCCAAGGAGGTCCGTCATTGGCTGGGTATGGTGAATTATTGTCAGCAGTGGATACCAAACATCGCTGTCTATAGAAAGCTGCTGACGCCTTACACGAGTGAAGGGGGGAATTTTACTCTCACCACCGAGGCACTCAAAGCCTTCCGTTGCCTGAAGCAGGCCTTGTTACAAGCACCAGCCCTCGGTAGGCCCTTGTACGACCGACCGTTCCAAATATACTGTACTGTTCTGGAAGGATGTTCAACAGCGGTACTCACCCAGCAACATGGGGACAAGCACGGGCCCGTAGCATATTACTCTGCCAAACTTGATTCGGTGGCGTTGGGCCACCCTGTTTGCACCCAGATCTTGGCAGCGATATACAATAGTTTGCAGGTTGCTGCCAATATAACTCTCCAACAGGATATTACGGTATATAGCACCCACTCGGTCATCGCACTATTGGGGCAACTGCAGACTCAGCATCTTACCGCAGCTCGTCAGAATAGGTATGAGATATACCTTTCGAACAATCCACGTCTGACATTTAAATACTGTACCACTATCAATCCAGCCTGTTTTCTTAGCGGTCCCCCTGTCCATGAAGACACACCTGGCCACGACTGTTTAGCCTTGATTCAGGAAACTACCACAATAAGGGACGATCTGAATGATATTCCGTTAGAACCTGACATGATTACGTATGGTCAAATATCCCACCGGGGTTTAGTTAATGACCTACTACAGGCCCTCCTTATGCCCGCGCAGATTTCCGTCATTAAATGCGCTGCCCATACAAACGGCAAGACCCCAGTTGACGTTGGCAATGAACAAGCAGATTGTGCAGCACGGACAGCCGCGCAAATTCAGCAAGTGATGGTGCCTAAAATGTTAAGTCAGACTAAACGATCTGCTATAAATAGGTCTGCTTCTGACAAGCCAATGCCAACCATCCAAGATGTCAATGTTACAGGAGGACGCTCCTGAGAGTGATAAACATATGATTCTGTTTCCTCTTTATGGACCACGCCAGCACATCATACTTGTATGTCTGATGTACTGGCTTTATGGGTCGTCGAATGTGTACACTTTGCAACTCATTGTGGGGCTCGGGGGACTGGTGATTTGTCGCTGGACATTTGGTGGCACCCTAAAATGCAGGGGTTGGCCCAGAATATCAGTAATCGGTGTTTAATCTGTCAGCAATATAACATCGGCAAAGGTATCCCTTGTGGTATGAGGCAAACCACGTTGCCCAGTGGTCCCTTTGAGACGCACCAAATGGATTACATTGAGTTGGAAAGGTGTCAATGTTGTCAATGTTATAAATATGTTTTGGTTATTGTGGATGTGTTCAGCAGATGGACGAGGTGTATCCGACTACCGATAATAAAGCTGCTACTGTGGTTTAGGTTCTGAGGCGGGAAATCATTCCCCAGTACGGCATACCAGCTCAGTTGAGTTCTGATAACGGGCCTCATTTTCTTGGACACATTAACCTGCCTCCCTTACCCAGCGCTGCTTTACAGGTGTGGAGCATGATGGGGTGGCTACGCACCGCCTGTGTAATCTTCTGCCTCACCTCGCTTGGAGTGACATCGGCGACGGACATGGAAAAGGGAAATATCATCTACATTTGTAACCCCAACCAAACTACAAGGACATTTCGTTTATGCAGAGGTGATGTTCTTCGATGCCCCCATATACGAGGGCATGGTATTGACTCATGGAAGGTCATCAGGTTAACGGACAATGCAGGACTCATGAAGCAATTGTACCGGTCCCGGCGATGGGAAGGGAACACTATATGGACATTGCCTTGTTTTTGGAGTACATGTAAATTTGATTTTGGATGTCTTAAGATTGGTGCCATAAAGGTAAAATCAGACCGTCAGGAGAGGGTAGGGAGCGGTTGTGAGAGAGAGGACGGGGCGTGCCAGGAGGGGAGTACAACTAGAATGTAGGTTATCAGGAGATACATTTAATTCATTTAGGGCCCGGACTGAGGAAAACCCGGGTAGTATGAATCTCTTCTACCAGATTTACCCCCGCTTGTATGGCCAGGGACGGGTAGTCTGCTGCCCGAACCCCGCAGCGGTGTCTAGGTTATTTTCTGTTTCACCGCTTTGGGGCACTCCCCAAACGGTGGTTCATTGTCAGCATTCCAAGCCACCGCCCGAGCAAGTCACTCTTCCTTACGATCCGGGTTCAGCACCACCGGCTATTTGCCTTCCCCTTCCTCGGGATAATTCCCGCTCACAGTATGATAGGCTGCAATGGTAGAGGGTGTACATACCTAGCCACTTCACTCCCAATAGGGACTCCCGGTCGTACGAGAATTGTTTCGGCAGTGACGGGTATGGCTGTTTGCTGGTAGAGGTGGAAACAAATATAACATGTCTGTTCCCCACCTGTACGGACAGGAGGTGTCATATCACTCAGGCGTCTGGTCAATGCATTTGTTACACCACCTGCGTTCCATTGAACGCCAGCCTCCAGCTCCTTTGTGGCTGGGCGAATGTCTCTCATATCACTGTTGGGACTAGGGCTTTCCGCATTGCTATGAGGCCCGAATGGGCGTTTCAAAGCTGGATAAACTGGGCTACTGGGGGATCCCTACGCAACCGATATACTGATTGTGATGCAAGCCTGTACAAGGAGCAAGGATACTACTTTTTTTTAAATGGCACAGCGACCAATGTTTTGTCACCCCCATTTCCCCGCCAAATTGCTATTGGGACTCTAGACCCTACCACAGTCCCCTGCCCCTCGGCGTGGATGCTGCATAATCAGTTAGCATGTCGGGCAGTCTCAGCTGAATTCTGCGAGAACTGAAAAAAAACCAACCGGGGCCACTCAGCCAGGTGGGGAATTCTGAGCGTCTTGACACTGGGAGGTGTGGGGGTTCCTTGGCGGTCAGCGATAGGAATTATTTTATTTGTGGCCTTACCATCCTGGGAAACGAAACCTTGGGAGCCCTCGGGGCAATAACCAAGGAATTGTCTCAGCTGCGGTTGTTTGCAATGCAGAACCGGGATGCTCTAGACTATCTTCTGGCCCGTGAGGGTGGGTTGTGCGCCATAGTTCAGGGCAAGTGTATCATGGGAGTTCAAGACCTAACCGCTAACATCACTAAATTTATGGATCGCATACGGGATCACCTGGACGGAATGCAGAATCCTGGCTCTTGGGGTAACTGGGGATTTGGAGGTTGGAAGGACTGGTTGATAAATATGGCCATGTATTTAGCAGTGGCACTCGGCTGCATCTTTGTGGGCCTGGCTATCCTTAAATGCGTGATGGATAGAATGCGGGGTGCACTGGAACAGATAGACGCCCCTAGAATCTTGGCTGTTAGGATCCACGAGGGTGCAGCGGATGAGGGGAGGCTACAACAGGAATTGGACATGCAGCGACGAATCTTTATTGAATAGCTAAGTTATCATGAAATGATAAAAGGAGGGAATGAAGAATGTGATATAAAATAGTTATTTTAAATATATTAGTTACAGTAATGCAGATGTAGGCCGGTCTAATTCTTGTTAGTTCACAGACAAAGGATTTCAGAGAGCATGGCAAGGAAGGGGGAGGGGTGTCTAGTGTATGAGGAGAAAAGGATGCTGGGTAACAAGAGGCCAGGGGAAGGAATGAGAAATGAGCCAATTAGGATGTATGGCCAGGTCAGGAGGGGTATAGGATGACCTATGGGAATCGTGTATGTGAAACTTGATGCCATATGAATGTATTTGTAAAGATTTCTTTGTGTCCAACAGCACTCGATTCTGGAAACCTAGGAGACTGCTTGTGTTCTGGGTTTTTATGAAACGAGTCAGACTTGCAAGTCGAATAAAAATAACTAATGCTATGCCTACAAATCCATCTCGAGTTTTATTGAGGCCAGACTGACGGGTAAAGAAAGTTAAGTTTGTCACGGGTTAGGTGGATTGGCCATGCTAAATTGCCCTCAGTGTCCAAAAAATGTTAAGTGGGGGTTACTGGGTTACGGGGATAGGGTAGATACCTGGGCTTCAGTAGGGTGCTCTTTGTAAGGGCCGGTGTCGACTCGATGGGCCAAATGGCCTCCTTCGGCAATGTAAATTCTATGAATTCTATCTATGATAAAGTCGTTGACCAGATCAAAGATGATCAGGCATGCATGTCTAATGAAAGGATGAAGACAGCTGAGTCAATGCTTCAGGGTGACTGAAAGATGAAGTTGGGAAGAGTGTCGGGAGAGATGGATGATGGCAGCCAAGAAAGAAAGCCCAAAATGCAGTATGCACCCTGCAGGTAACGCGGTTTTACCTCTAACCCAGTCTCAAAGTATGGTCCCCATGGATTGTGTTACAGCGAAGTTAAGTCAGAGTGTAATCTTATTTCAAAGAAGGGAGCAGTACTCCACATTTGCCAAAGCACATAAATTAGCAAGAACCTGCAAATTGGACTAATTCCCTCAACTGCAGGATTCTATAAATTGTAACTGGTTTTGTAAAAAGACAAGACCACATAAATTAGATTAATTCCTTAATACCACAAGATCTCAAATTAGATTATCGAAAGTAGCAGGATTCTAGAAATTGAACTAACCCTGAGTTTCTACAAATACAGCAAGTCCTTAAAATAAACCTTGGTCCTCCAGTGGTTAATACTGGGGAAATTATAACTGGAAACAAGAAAATCGCAGGGACTTGCACATAGAGAATTACAGCACAGAAAGAGGCCCTTCGGCCCATCAAGTCAAACATATATTTTGCACCTGTATTCATGTTAGAAGATACTAAAAGCAGCTATATAACAGAAGAAATTCAAGAGGGAAAGGAAGGAACTCAAAACAGTGATTAATACAGAAAGATTATCGAGCAAACTGATGGGTCTGAAGGCTGACAAATTCCGGTCTGCAATCTAGAGTCTCAAAATAAGCGATGCAGTGAGATGGTTACAATCTTCCAAAATTCCCTAGGTTCTGTAAAGGTGTCGGTAAACTGGAAAGCCATGAGGAGAATTATAACCACAGCTGAATTATATTCAACCTAAATCCACAACCAGATGGCCCAGCATATTCCTCACTCTAACATTATCATCAAGACAGGGTCCCACCCTGTTCCAATGAGGACTCTAAGACAGGCCAGGAGCATCACCAGATATACCCCAAATAATGAGGTACCAATCTGGTAAAACTACAACATGGGACTACCGGCATGTTGAAAAGCAAAAGCAGCATGTTCCAGACAGAGCTAAGACACCCAACAGCCAACACATCAAATCAAAGCTCGACAGTCTGTAGCCATCTGGGATGGCCACTTCCCGATTACAAAATGGACACTTTGCAAAGATTGCAGGGAAAATGGACAATACTAAGAAAGCAAGCAGGTACAAGGTTTGTCTGTTGATTGGAGCCATAGCTCCCAGACAAGACCGATACCGCAAATCATTTCCATACTAATAAGCCATCCCCGGGAACAAAAAGGTAACATTTAAGTAAACAATATCAAGACAGATACCCCGGCGCCAGAGGAGACCAGAACAAAGCAGGCCAACGGCCACCTAGGACACGCCCAGCCATCAGGGCGCCCACCCCTCTATTGGAGGAAATCGATGGGAACGATTGGGAAACGGCCCAATTAATTGGGGCCAAGTTCAAGGCTCGCCCAAAAGCATGCAAAGCCCCTTTTGGGTATAAGAATCCCCCAAGAGAGAATCGCTCTCTTGCAGCCCCGGCTCTCACCAAGGAGAGACCTGCCCAACAGCAACATCACAACAAGTAAGTCCAAGGTCAACGCACGCTACGAGACAGATGCTCCTAGCTGTTATTCCGTACCAATTCGACCCCAGCAGCCTCAGAACCGAACAGCGGCCATTGTTACTCTGACTGAGTGGGCGCCCAAAGCTAAGTATAGGCTTTTAGCAGTAGTGATAGTTTAGTTTGTAGAATTTTATGCATGAGTATATTTGACTGTGTGTAAATAAATGAGCATGGAGTTTGAACTTATTAACTGGTGTATCGAGTCTTTGATCAATATTCGGTTTTGAACCTTGTGGCGGTATCGAGAGATACCTGGCGACTCTAGAGCAAACGTAATTAGAATTAAGGAAGGCGACCATATTGGCCGCCATCTTCAGAGCCAAATTAAGAGAAACACAATTAGCAACAAGTCCTGCCACATATGGTTGTGAATGGTGGTGGGCAATTAAAAAGTAACCAGAGAAGACTACAAAAACGCTCCCATTGTCAATGATGGGGGAGACCAGCAAATAAGTGCAAAAGACAAGACTGAAGCATTTGTAATACTTACAACTAAGAAATGCCAAGTGGGTAATCTATCTCAGCATCCTCATGAGATAAAAAATGAGAGTCTGCAGCCGATCCAATTAACCCCATTGGATACTGCAAAGACCATGGGGCTATGGACTATTGCACCAGAAATAGCCACATCTTAGCCAAGGTGTTCCATTTCAGCTACAGCACAAGTATCTACATGACAATGTAGAAAATGTTCCAGGTATGTCCTGCCCAGTGAAAACAGAACAAATCCGATCCAGCCAGTTAGCAGCACACCAGTCTACTCCCAATCAAAGTGACGGAAGGTGTCGGCAAAAGTGTTACCAAGCAGCAGTTAATCAGCATAAATTGCTCACCAATGCCCAGTTTGGGTTTTGCCCACCCCAAACCTCACTACAGCTTTCTCACAAATATGGACAAAAGAACTGAATCCACGGGGTGGGGTGAAAGTGAGAAAAGGGCAGCATTGACCAACTGTGGCATTAAAGACACCCAGCAAAATGGAAGTCAATGGTAATTGGGGGAAAAAACTCTCCACTGGTTGGAGTCATACCAAGCACAAAATAACCTGATTGTAGTTTTTGAAGGCCAAGCATCTCAATCCAAGAACATTATCAAGGTAGTGCCCTGAGCCCCATTATCATTTGCTGGCTCATTAATGACTTTTTGACAAACAGAATAGTATGTTCGCTGATGACTGCAGAGTGTTCATTACCATTTGCAACTCCACAGATAATGAAGCAGTCAGTGCTCGTCCGCACGATCCAAGTGTCAGGCAGTGATCTTTAACAAGAGAAAATCTAACCATCTTTCCTTGACATTCGACTGCATTGCCATCGCTGAATCCCCACTATCAACATCCTGGGGTTACCCTTGACCAGAGACTGCACTGCACCAGCCATATAAAAACCGTTAGTGCAAGGGCGGGTCAGAGGCTGGAAATTCAGCGATGTATCTATCACTCACCTCCCAATTCCCCAAAGCCTGGGTACCAAATGCAAGACATGCGTCAGGAGTGTGATGAGTGCAGCTCAAACAACAATCAAGAAGCTCAACATCATCCCAGACGAAACAGCCTTCTTAATCAGCACCCCATCCACCAGCTTAAACATTCCCCCCTCCACCACCAATGTACAATGGCAGCAGTGTGTATCAATTACAAGTTTCACTGCAATAATCACAACGAGGCTCCTTTGATAGCACCTCCTCCACCTCAAGGGACAAGAGCAGCAGATATTTGGGAATACCACCACCTGTAAATTCCCCTCCAAGTCAGTCACCCTCCCAACCTGAAACCATATCACTATGCCTCCCCATTGCTCAGCCAGAATCCCCAACAGCGCTGTGGATGTACCCCAGAGGGACTGTAGTAGTTTGTGTAGACAGCCCACCACATTCTCATGAGCAATTAGGAGGGGGGGGGCAACAAATGCTGGCCTTCTCAGGGGCGCTCATATTCCAACAACAAATAAATGAAATGAGAAAAAAACCTACAAACTGCTGGTGATATTCAGAAAATTAGGCAGGTTCTGCGAAGAGAAACAAAGCTAAAGGGCTGTAACTTCCTCAGAAAGGTCATCAGCGGTGGATTGTCATTCTGCATCAATTTACCTGCGCTTAATTCCAAAGCACCTGTCTCATCCGCTCTTCCTGATTCAGGCCTGCTGAGGCTCAGGCAGTGAAGTTCGGCCTTGTCAGACATCGATTGAGGTGGGTCAGACATCGGGGACATGTAATCGGGTCGGATGTCAATTCTAGGAATTCGCACCAGGATTAGCCCAGCGCATTTTTGGGGTACCTGCCCAAACCCAACGCTCGGGAGCAAGGATATTAGGGGCCATTCATTTGAGGTCAATACCCCTTTATCAGAAACTAGGAAAGATAGAAGTATAAAAGGTTGTGAGCAACTAATAAGGGGAAGATGGGGAGAGTGAGACAAAAGGGGAAATCTGGAATAGGGTGGAGAGCATGAGATAATATATGACAAAATGTTTCAAAAGCCAGAGGGTGGTAATAGGTGAATTAAAGGAAAATGTGTCGACTGAGATGTGAATGGCTAGTGGCTGGATGCAGCAATTCAAAGCAAAGTAAAGGTGGGGGGGGGGGGGGGGGAGGAGAGCTCTTTGTGAATGTAATAAGCAGATGGATAAAGGAGAACCAGTAGATGTCGTGAATTTGGATTTCCAAAGACATTCGATACAGTGCTGCTCTCCACTAGTTGGGGGTCATACCTAGGACAAAGAAAAATGGTGGTGTTTATTGAAGGTCAATCATCTCAATCCCAGAACGTCACTGCAGGAGTTCTGAGGGGTAGTGTTCGAGGCCCAAATTTCTCCAGCTCTTGATCTTCTCACCATAAAGTCAGAAGTGGAGTTATTCACTGATGATCACATAATGTGATTTCCCCAGCACCATATCCCTAATAATACTGATCTCCTTCAGTTCCTCCCTCTCGCTAAACCCTGTGCCCCCAACATTTCTGGTCCGTTTCTTGTGTCCTCTTTTGTGAAGACAAAATCAAAATATATATTCAGTTGGCAAGCCATTTCTTTGATCCCCATTTCTTTGCTCCCTATTATAAATTGCCCTGTTTCTGACTGTGAGGGATCTACATTTGTCTTCGCCAATCTTTTACAGTAAATTTTTCCTTTTATTCCTTTCCAACTGTTCCATTTTTATTATTCACACCTTATGTGCTTCATTTAACAAGCTAGGCATCAGTGCTCTGCCAAACCATCCAAGTTTGAGACTAATATGCTTACTCAATCCCTGTGAATTTTACATTCTACACATGCCTACAAGGGATGAAATACATACCAACAAGAGATGAAGTCCGTGAAGACTCGAGGCTCTATATCAATGGGGACTAAAAGAGCAGAATCATTTGATACCATCAAAACTCAAGACTCCCATGTATAATTGTACAACAGCACTGGATCCAAAGAAATGCAAATAGGAGGAACTGGTGACAGGGCAAAAGGAAATTTGAAGTCTTGCCTGATGTACGAATTTGATATGTGAATGGATATTTATATGTTCCCAAACTTTTGTGGGAAAATCCAGCTCTTATTTTATTTGGGCACAACCGACGAAGTCTGGATAAAATCTAATGTTTCCCAGAAAAGATCAATGATCTGTAACTTTATATAAAGAAACAGAACAAGAGTTAAATGTTAGTAATAAAGTGCACCGTAAAGCAGCCAAAGAAAACCTCAGGCTGTGCACAAAGCTTTCAAACAAAACCGTAGAAAAGGGCATGAAACACAACTGTGATGAGAATACAGCAGGTATAATGTCACCATTTTTAAAAATGTTTTTATTGATTTTCATATTTTATGATACATAGTCCAGCAATCACTGAAAGGTTAATGCTTGCATATTTACAGAGCTCCCTCGGAGAAACGAGCAGAGACATAAAAACAGAAAGAGAAATTACTCAAACAAGGGACCTTATGACGATTTACATTTCTCCCCTCCTCCTCCCCCCGCCCACCCAATCTGGCCATTCTGCCCTGGTTGGGCTCTCAGCATTGGCCCTGGTGCATATCACCCATCATACTGGTGTTGTCCATTTTTCCCTCGAGCCCATCCTCTGCGGCTATTCCACCTGTGTCCCGTGGTTAACCCCCCCCCCCTCCCGCCGCCGTGGGCTTCTTTTTACCCCCTCCCCTTTGCGTTTTGTGGCTTGCCGCTCCCCCCTCCCCCCCAGCCCTCCCACCTCTATGGGTTGCTGGCTACCTACAGGTCTTGGAACACGTTGGTGAATGGTTTCCACGTCCTGTGGAAGCCCTCTTCAGACCCACAGATGAACAAAGAAAGGTACAGCACAGGAACAGGCCCTTCTGCCCGCCAAGCCTGCGCCGATCATGCTGCCCGTCTAAACTAAAATCTTCTACACTTCCGGGATCCGTATCCCTCTATTCCCATCCTATTCATGTTATTTGTCAAAATGCCCCTTAAACATCACTATCATCCCTGCTTCCACCACCACCTCCGGCAGCGAGTTCCAGGCACCCACTACCCTCTGTGTAAAAAACCTACCTCGTACATCTCCTCTAATCCTTGCCCCTCACACCTGAAACCTATACACCCTAGTAATTGACCCCTCTACCCTGGGAAAAAGCCTCTGACTATCCACTCTGTCTATGCCCTTCATAATCTTGTAGTCCTCTATCAGGTCACCCCTCAACCTCCATCGTTCCAGTGAGAACAAACTAAGTTTATTCAACCTCTCCTCATAGCTAATGCCCTCCATACCAGGCAACATCCTGGTAAATCTCTTCTACATCCTCTCTAAAGCCTCCACATCCTTCTGGTAGTGTGGCGACCAGAATTGAACACTATGCTCCAAGTGTGGTCTAACTAAGGTTCTATACAGCTGCAACATGACTTGACAATTTTTATACTCAAGATGGTGAATTTTATTTTCTCCAGTTGGAGGCATTCCGACAGGTCGGTCGGCCAGTCTGCAGCTTTGGGTGATGCTGCCGATCACTAACTGAGCAGGATTCTTTGGCGGGCAATTAGGGAGGCAAAGGCTAAGGGATCAGCCCCCTCCCCCCCATGAAGAGTTCTGGCTGTTCTGAGATCCCGAAGACCGCCACCTTTGGGCACGGCTCCACCCTCAGCCCCACTACCTTGGAAATTGCCTCAAAAAAGGATGTTCAGAACCCGACAAGTCTGGGGGAGGCCCAGAACATGCGTGGTTGGCCGAGCCTCACTGGCACCGTTCACATTTGCCCTCCACCTGCTCATTCGGGTACTGGTTAGGTGCTGTGTACTACCTTTAGCTGCATTAGGCTCACCCCTGCACATGTGGAGGTGGAGTTTGCCCTGTTTACTGCTACGATCCAGAGGCTCCTCCTCCTGCCCCCCCCCCCCCCCTTTATTCATTCCCTTTGGGCAGCTGAACCTCTCCTCAATTCCTCCAAAGTTGTTAGTCTGTCGTCTGTATAAACGTCACTAACTGTCAAATGTCCCCTCGTCATGTCGCCACCTTTTGCAAGTGGCGCAAACCTGTGGTTGTTACAGGTGGGGGCCATAGTGGACATTTCGATCAGGCCAAAGTGTTGCCGCAACTGGTACTCTGTTCGGAGCATGGCAACTACCAGTGGGCTTTTTGACTGTTTGGTTGGTGGGGTTGAGAGTGCTGCCATGACGAGGGCCCGGAGGGGTGTCCCTATACAGGGACTCTCCTTAATCCTTACCCATTCTGCTCCCGGTTCCTTCACCCACCCTCGCACTCTTTCTGCTGTGGGTGCCCAGTGGTAGAACTGTGGGCTTGGAAGAGCCAGGCCACCCCGCCCAGTCACACAAACACCATGATTAGTTTATCTAACCTGAAGATCAGTAGGGATCTGAACAGGGACAGGAACCGGAGTAGTCAGTTCATCTTGATCGTCTGCACTCTTCCTGCCAGCCAGAGTGGGAGAGTGTGCCACCTCTGCAGATCCTTTTTTACTTCCTCCACCAGACTGATCAGGTTCCATTTGTGGATCTGTGTCCAGTCGTGGGTAAGTTGGATCCCCAGAGCAAATTTTGTTTTGGGCTTGTTTGAAAGGCAATACCTCCAGCTAAGACCCTCTCCCTTGCGGGTTCACTGGTAAGATTTTGCTTTTGCTCAAGTTGAGTTTGTAACCAGAGAAGGCTCCAAAATCCTTCAAGAGTCCTTCCATACTGGTTTGTGGATCTGAGATGGAGAGGAGCAGGTCATCCGCATAGAGTGATACTCTTTGCTCTCTGTGCCCTCTCTGGATATCTCTCCAGCCTTTCGCCATTCTGAGGGTGATCGCCAGTAGCTCGATTGCCAGGGCAAACAGCAGCAGGGACAGCGAGCATCCCTGCCTTGTGCCTCTGGAAATATTTAGAGCTGGTGGCGTTAGTCCGCTCGCTAGGCGGTGAACACCGATCCAAATCCAAACGACTCCCAATACATCTATCAGGTATTTACAGTACCACAAGTTCAGGGCCAGTGCTGGCACAAGTGTATTGTAGATGTCCACCGAGAATGCATCTGGGCCCGGCACCTTCCCCGTTTGCATGGAGTTGATACTTTCCATGACTTCCTCAGTTCTAATGGTGCCTCCAGTCCCCGTCTCCTATCGCGGGCGTGGATCCAGCCTGTCTCCAACCTCACATCCATGTCGTATGGGGCATGGTAGATTACAATTGCGGAGTATTCCACTCTTACTACTCCTGGGAGCACCAATTTCCCCACACCATGTGTGTGAGCCCCTGCACTCCACGGTTTTCCTTTGTTTGGAGATGCTTGAAATTGGCTGTTTGCGGTGCCTGTGTCGTTGCTGTCATGTCCGATCCTTCATAGCCAACCTAGCACTCTACCCACCTCCCCCCTTGTCCCTTTGAATTCACTTTGGATCGGTTTCTCCCCCCTTGTCCCAATTGTTCCCCCTCCCCCGGGCTGGTGGTGTTCACCCACTCCCCCCCGCGATGTCGGCAGGCACCCTCTCGCCGATGGGAGATGAGCCTCCAGCCTCCCCCCCCCCCCCCCCCCCCCCCCCCATCTCGCTCGTACCTCCTGGTGTTAGCTATCCCGCTAGTGTGGTCCACCCCCCCGGGTCAGCCTAAACCTCCCCTTCATCTGCTGTAGATATTTCCCCCTTCTTCCTCCTCACCCTCTCCTGCTGCTGTCGCCACCTCCTTTCCGAGCCTTTAGTTCTCACATTTAAACCGAGGAGATGCAGTCCCGCACAAATAGTCTTTCACAGTCCCAATACGCTAAGGTGTCCATTTCATCGCTGGCTCTGCTGCCATCTTCCCAGCCCGTTTATGGACAAATTGGCCCGCATCCGCAGGTGTGGGTGAAGTAATGCTCCCTGCCCTGGAAGGTGACCAAGAGCTTGACTGGGTACAGCATTCCAATTTCACCATGTCTTTATACAGGGCTGCTTTGGCTCTATTGAATTCCACCCGGTGCTTAGCCAGGTCCACCCCAATGTCCTAATAAATCCTGATCGGTTGTCCCTCCCAGCTGCGGGACCTTGCCTGCTTGGCCCAGATCAGGTTTCTTTTCCAGTCTTGCGATTATGGCCCTTGGTTGTTCCCCGGCCCTGGGCTTTGGCCGGAGTTAGCTGTGGGCTCTGTCCATTTCTGGTGGCTTGGGGAAGCTGTGTCTCTGCACCAGGTTGCCCAGCATCTGGGCCCATATCCGTGAGGTTCCTGCCCTCGGTTCCCGCCAGTAGGCCCAATATGCGTAGGTTCTGACGCCATGATCGGTTCTCCTGATATTCCATCTTTCCCTTTAGCATCTCTTGAGTAGCAACCAACCTTGCTGCCTCCGTTTCTAGTGCAGCGATCCGGTCACTCTGGTTGAGGCCTTTTCCAGCTCCCTGATGGTTGTCCCCAGAGTTTCCAGCTCCCTCTGCCACCTTCACCACTGCCCTCAAAACAACTTTAATGGCCTCCTGGAGTTCCTGCGGATGAATTCCCTCCATCAGCTCGCCGAGAAGGGGGCGCTCAGTACACGGCCTGGTGGTACCTCTTGGTCAGGGGTGGCCAGGGTTACGTCGCCGCATGCTTGCCGTTTCCTCAGTTCGCCTCTCCAGGCTTTTGTTGTCTTTTCCTTCTTTTCGTCCCTTGGAGTTGCTGCTGTTCGCTATGACTAGCCTTGATGTTGTTGGATGAGGGTGAGGGGGTGTTTTGAGTTTAAAGTGCTTAAATCCTAATTCTCAGGAGGAGAGCCACCTTTCGTGAGTCCGCTGAGCACATCCTGTCACCATATGCCACCTTTGTAACGAATAATCACAAGAGATAGTTAATCGTACTCAAAAGAATTTTAGATTACAGAATTTTTTTTAAATGCAGGCTTGAGAATTTGTACCATATCATTACTTTGTCTCTTTTACAGCTATCTTTGCATCTAAAAAGGTAAAGTTTTCAGTAATGGAACAAAATTCCCACTTCAGGCATTCAGGGTTAACATTAAACATTTCCAGCTCAGGCACGGCATGGGTTAGATGAAAAATAAGGCTTTTTGTGCACTACCTTAACCGCAGTAATTTCGATAAATCTCTGCCTGCCGCAATGCAGCACATTTCCATTTCTCACACAAATCATTCTTGTAGCCTAAGTGAGATCACTAATTAAGTGTTATTAATTCTCGATAGTTCAATTGCTAAGAGAAAGGGAATAAACATATAATTGAATTATATGAGCAGCATTTGTAACACAAGGACTCGGAGGTGAAAGGAGAGTGCATACCACACATTTTCCTACTAATGAGAAGCCACTGTCACGATCCCCTGGGCTAGTGTGCGGTCAATTCTAACACTACTTGACTGGGAGTTGCAACACAAGTGAAATTAATGCTGTTTTAAAATGCTGGAGAACCTTGGTTGAGCCCAATAAACTACAGTAACCAGGACTCTAACACCACCTACAACGAAAATTATCAGAGCAGTTTGGGCAGAGAGCTGACAGCTGGAAACCTTTGAAAGGTTGTGGGAGAAATAGCAAATAATGGGTGGAATGATTTAAATGAAACCCGTAATCACGTGCACTTTATATCACCATATCCTGTTACTGATGGCAGCACGGTAGCATTGTGGATAGCACAATTGCTTCACAGCTCCAGGGTCCCAGGTTCGATTCCGGCTTGGGTCACTGTCTGTGCGGAGTCTGCACATCCTCCCCGTGTGCGCGTGGGTTTCCTCCGGGTGCTCCGGTTTCCTCCCACAGTCCAAAGATGTGCAGGTTAGGTGGATTGGCCATGCTAAATTGCCCTTGGTGCCCAAAATTGCCCTTAGTGTTAGGTGGGGTTACTGGGATAGGGTGGAGGTGTTGACCTTGGGTAGGGTGCTCTTTCCAAGAGCCGGTGCAGACTCGATGGGCCGAATGGCCTCCTTCTGCACTGTAAATTCGATGACATCCAGTCCCAAATGACTTCGTAGGAAATCACAAGATTGGTCTATCTGCAGTCCACGATCACTATGTGCAAGAAAACACCCGTTCAGGGTTCTTTAATTCACTCAGGGGAAAAGAGGCATCGCTGGCAAATCCAGCATTTGTTGCCCATCCCCAATTGCTCTACTGAAGATGAGTGGTGAGCCACTTCTTGAGCCACTGCAATCTGTGAGAATTAGTCTCTTGGATCAGTTTTTCAAGTAACTGAATGATGCGCCAGGCCACGCTGCGGGTCTGAAATCACATGTAGGATAGATCGGGCAAAGACAGCAGATTTCCTTCCCCAAAAGATGTCAGTGAACCAGCTGGGCTTTTTAAACAAATCATGGCTCCATGGTCACTGTTACTGATGTTACTGCCGAATTCCAGATTTGTTTAATTGACTAAATTTGCATTCCCCAACTGCCTTGGTGGAATTTGAATTTATGCCATCGGTTTATGAGCAACACAACCACTGTGCCCGGTCGCACTGGTAGTCTGTCGCACACGAGGAGACAGCACAATCGTGCATGACCTCATCAGGGCCCTGCCATCTCCCTTTGATTGAACACACATTGTTGCAGGCAGCAAAAGCCTAGCACGACCACAGGCACCCCTCTGGCAGCGTAAACAGAGTCACAACTTTAAATATAACAGTGAATTTGGTGACTGGAATCAAAAAGCTTGTTTATTCCAATACAAACAAGGACATAGAGAAATTACCAATTTGAAGTTAGATAACATCCACCACTGGGTTTCCAAGATTTAATTGCTAGCAATCAAAAGTGAAGTGAACTTATCCAACACCAACACCCTGGATGCTCAAGCTCAGGCTCTAGTATATGGAGAAGCATGCTATGTACTGATTTACAGCGAGTGACACGGGGAGTTACACTGATGGAACAATCGTGAATTATATTTTACTCAATGCCTAAATTACAATTTCAGCTTCATCAACAAAAAGGTCTCTTTCACATTGATACGGATGGCTGTAGCCGCACCCCACCCCCTGCCCCTTTTGAACAGAGTCTTGGATTGACAGAGACCTACTGAGTCAGGATGGCGAACATTTAAATGTGGTGCACAGGAAAGAGAAAAAAAGACTTGCATCAATATTCAAAGGATGTTTGCATGCAAATACTGACAAGTGTTGAATGTACATAAAACACGAGAACTCTCCGCTCGCCTAGAAACCAATTTAAAAGTTAGAAACATGCAACCCCTGCTGGAGGTGCATATTTGGGAGGTGAAAACTAGGTTAGATTAAACTACAATGCACTGTGATTAAATAACCTACGGACATTCACTATCTACACACATAAGGAACACGTATGGATGGCTGATGTCCGCAGAATCATACCCCGCTATGATTTAATGCCTTTCGAATGATGTTACAGTACTTAACAAAAACAGAAATTTAAATTAAGAAAAACAACGCAGATATCCACTTGGCAATTCCTATTTTCAAAGAATTTATGCGGTTTCCTGTTGGAGCGAACAATGGAACACTTTGCTTATGAAGCTGCCGTTAAGCTGTGCCCTTCATCGGTCTGTGAAATTGCAGCTTTGAAGTTCATGGGTAATTTTCACCCGTGCCATTTAGCAGTTTGAGAGCAACATTAAATCATTTTTCTCATCGCAGTACGACAGTAAAAATGTCTCATCAAAACGAGCCTGAAGAACAGGGGTCAAAATGCGTCTTTTCCCAAAGGCTGTTCTCGGGATTTTCTCATGGACTACTTTTGGAATTCTGGGACAGGCTTCTGGTTTTCTGGGACTCAGGATACTCTTCTTCCTTCGTTCCGTGGTGTTGTGTCTGAAATTTGGGTTCTAACTACAAATTCCCAAGCATTTGACTCAATGAGACAGAAAACAGGGAAAGGGCAAGGGTGTAAATTTACAGAAAAAGTTCAATGTTGTAATCTTAACTTATTAAGATCTTAAAGAATCTTAAAGAATTTTAACTGTAAACCAATTGAGCTGCACTGACAATTTTGAGGCATGTTGCTTCACTGTACAGGATAAATAACATCCTTCCAACTTAATTCTGGTTCATGACACCTTCTTAGAAATGTTCAGAGTACCAAATTTAATAAAATAAAATCATAAAATAATGCTCTACCACCTCTCTCCATGCCCACGGGGTAGGAGGGAGACAAACACCCACACCTATGCTGGCCAATGCCAAAGTGCAAACCTGTCCTAGTTGAAGCAGGGCCCAGCCAGTTAAAGGCATCTCACGTGCTCCTCCTCCACAAGTCAAAACCCGCTCTTCGAAACCAAGTCTCAATCTCACCATCGGCTACATTCACCAGCTACTGCCCAGTGCGCAAGGGTCACTGTGCTGGGGCCGGAGCCCCTGCCTACATCACCGATGTCAAGATCCCGGATCTGGCAGGCAACACGCTCAGGGATAAAAGGACCACCCGCGTAATCCCCTGCCAGCTCCAGCTCACAATCCACAAGCTCATGTGAAGGCTCGCCATAGTCCAGGACACGGTCCCAAGCAACATCCAGGCCGTGCTGTTGCCAACGGACACATTGAAGAGTGAGTTTGGGAGTTGGGAATTTGAAGTTAGGTGGGAATTAGAGGCTTGGTGGGAGGAGGTGCTTTTTATGCCTTGATTTGCTTTTCGATTTCCAGTGAGTGGCCTTGCCCTGCTGGTGACAACAGGGAGAAAGCTGATTGGCGAGTATCAGGTAAGGCAAGTAAGTCCTTCATATCGGGAGCGGAGAAATCCGGAGCGCAGTCTGGGAAGCTAAGTGGTATTTGTTTCTGTGTCTCTGTGTTTTCAAATTGTGGGGGGGAAAAAACTGAGAAGTGATGGCACAATAAAGTTGCGTCCTGATTGGCTGGTGGAGAATCTGTGTTAAATTTGAAAAAAAACCATTGAAAAAACTAATTAATTAACTAGGTAGAGGAGTAACTAAGCAGGAGGGCAGAGATTAGTATTTAGCATTTAATTTTACATTAAAAATCTAGCGCCAGGGACTATAGAATTAATTGCAACTTAATCTAATAACAATTTAAGTATTTATTTTGAATTATTTTTTTCTGTTTTTGTTTCTTTTTATAAATTTAGAGTATCCAATTTTTTTTTCTCCAATTACAGGGCAATTTAGCCTGGCCAATCCACCTAACCTGCACATCTTTGGGTTGTGGGGGCGAAACCCACGCAGACACGAGGAGAATGTGCAAACTCCATACGGTCAGTGACCCAGGGCCGGGATTCAAACCCGGGTCCCCAGCACTACATGCAGCAGTGCTAACCACTGTGCCGTATGTCGCCCTTTTATTAAAAATTAATTAACTAGTGCTTAAATGTCACTTAGTGGGGTGCAGTGCTCCAACTGTGCGATGTGGGAGATCTGTTACGCTTCCAGCGTTCTGGTCGACTACGTCGGCAGGAAGTGTAACCTATGGCAGCTCCTCACAGACCGCGTAGTTCGGTTGAAGCAGCAGTTGGATGCACTTAGGAGCATACAGGTGGCGGAAAGCATCATAGATAGGAGTTATATAGATGTGGTCATTCCCAAAGTGCATGCAGACAGATGGATGACCGCTAGAAAGGGCAGGCAGTCAGTGTAGAAATCTCCTGTGGCTGCCCTCTCTCTAACAAGTATGCGTTTTGGATACTGTTGGGGGCCACAGCCTATCAGGGGAAAACAACAGCAGCCAAAACAGTGGCACCACAACTGGCTCTGTTGGTCAGCAGAGGAGGGCAAAGTGTAGGAGAACGATAGTTATAGGGGACTCTATAGTAAGGGGAACAGATAGGCGTTTCTGTGGATGTGAAAGAGACTCTAGGATGGTGTGTTGCCTCCCTGGTGCCAGGGTCAAGGATGTCTTTGAACGAACCCAGGGCATCCTGAAGGGGGCGGGTGAATAGCCAAAGGACATAGGTACTAACGACATCGGCAGGAAGAGTGATGAGGTCCTGCAAAAGGAGTTCAGGTAGTTAGGCAGTAAGCTAAAAAGCAGGACCTCTAGGGTTGTGATCTCAGAATTACTCCCTGTGCCACGTGCCAGTGAGGCTAGAAATAGGAGGATAGTGCAGCAGAATACGTGGCTAAACTGGTGTAGGAAGGAGGGTTTCAGATTTCTGGACCACTGGGATTTCTTCCGCAGCAGGTGTGACCCGTACAAGAAGGACGGGTTGCATCTAAACTGATGGGGCACTGATATCCTGGCTGGGACGCTTGCAGGAGTCACTCGGGAGTATTTAAACTAGTATGGCAGGGGGTGGGAACCAAAGCGTTAGCTTCGGGGTAATAACTGATGGGGAAATAGAGAAAAAAAATGAGAACACAACATCACCCTGTCTATTCAAACATAGTGGTTTGAAGTGTATTTGTTTCAACGCCAGACGTATAGCAGGTAAGGCAGATGAACAGAGCACTTATTGGTGTCTGGAACTATGATGTGGCTATCACAGAAACATGGTTATAGGGCAGGATTGGCAGCTGAACGTTGGAGGATATAGATGCTTCAGGAGAGAATAGAGGGGGATGTAAAAGGGGTGGGGGAGTAGCATTACTGGTTAAGGAGAATATTATAGCCGTACTGCGGGAGGACACCTCGGAGGGCTCATACAATGAGGTAATCTGGGTAGAGCTCAGGAACAGGAGCGGGGGGGGAAAAATCACAATGTTGGGTGTTTACTGCCAGCGAGAGATAAAGCAGCAGATAGGTAGATAGATTTTGAATAGGTGCAAAAGTAACAGGGTTGTTGTGGTAGGGGATTTTAATTTCCCCTACACTGTCTGAGACTCACTTAGTGCTAGGGGCTTGGATGGGGCAGAGTTTGCGAGGTGTATCCAGGAAGGCTACTTGATGCAATATGTAGATAGTTCAACGAGGGAAGGGGCAGTACTGGACCTGGTGTTGGGGAATGAGCCTGGACAGGTGGTTGACGTTTCAGTCGGGGAACATTTTGGGAGTAGTGACCACAATTCCTAAGTTTTAGGTTACTTTTGAATAGGTTACTTAAGGTCCTAAACTGGGGAAAGGCAAATTACGATAACATTAGACAGGGATTGAAGAATGGGGATTGGGTGCGGCTGTTGGGACAGTAAATCAACATCGGACATGTGGGAGTCTTTCAAGCGACAGTTCATTCGGATTCAGGAAAGTCACATTCCTGAGACAACAAAGGATAAGTTGAGAGAGTCTTGGATAATGAGGGATATTGTAAACCTCGTCAAAAAGGAGGCTTTTGTACGGTCCAGAAGAGTGGGGACAGTCAAATTCCTTGAGGAGTATAAAGAAAGTAGTATGGTACTGGAGGGCAGCACGGTGGCGCAAGTGGGGTTAGCACAGTTGCCTCACGGCGCCGAGGTCCCAGATTCGATCCTGGCCCTGGGTCACTGTCCGTGTGGAGTTTGCACATTCTCCCCGTGTTTGCGCCCCCACAACCCAAAAGATGTGCAGGATAGGTGGACTGACCATGCTAAATTGCAACTTACTTGGAAAAAATTAATTGGATACTCTAAGTTTATTTTTTAAAAATAAAGTAGGATGGTACTTAAGTTGGAAATTAGGAGGGCTAGGAGGAGTCATGAAAAGTCCTTGGCAAGTAGGATTAAGGTGAATTCCAAAGCTTTTTATTCATATGTAAGAAAACAAGAGGGTGGCCAGGGTAAGGATTGGATCACTTAAGGACAGTGGGGGGAATCTACGTGTTGAGCCAGAGGAAATGGGTGAGGTACTAAATGAGTACTTTGCATCAGTGTTCACCAAAGAAAAGAACTTTGTGGAAGATGATTCGTTGGTAGTGTGTGTGGATAGTCTGGGTCATGTTGACATCAAAAAGGAGGAGGTATTGAGTCTTTAAAAAAAAATTAAAGGAGATAAGTCTCCTGAGCCGGAGGTGATTAACCCCAGAATACTGAGGGAAACAAGGGAGGAAATTGCTGGGGCCTTAACTGACATCTTTGTATCTTCATTGGCTACAGGTGAGATCCCAGAGGACTGGAGAATAGCTATTGTGGTACCACTGTTTAAGAAAGGTAGCAGGGATAATCCAGGAAACTACAGGCCGGTGAGCCGCACGTCGGTAGTAGCTAAATTATTAAAGAGAATTCTCAGGGACAGGATTTATTCCCATTTGACATCAATATGCAGAATGCACCCCCCCAAATTGCACCACCCATCAAATGTCACTGGATACCAATTAGAACCAGAGGTCCCTAACCCAGCGGCAGAAACCTATTTCATGGTCTTTAGCACAACCGTAGCTAACTAAAAGCCCGCCAGATATTGAATCTGGGGTATTCCAGGCCTCCAGTTAGGTGGAGTACAGAGACTGCTTGCAGCAGTTGGACAGCCTTCGAGCAAGTCCATCTTTAGAATGGCTGCAGACACTGGTCTCCACTCAGTCTTCATCTATCCTGGCTTACATATGCCTGTGAACGGAGAGCACAGCATCATATACTTCCTGGGTTAAAATTTCATTCACCATTGTGCCACCTGCTTACTTCCAATTTACTTTGCATTTCCAAACCATTGTTATAAACCACGCTGATGTTATCTGCGAGGGTATCGCAACTTAAAACACCTGTTCGTGGGGGTGTATAGTTCTGTTTTTGGAATGGTGCGAGCAGTCAAGTGAAACCCCTAGTGAGAATAATCAGTTTTGGTGTGGTATCACAATTATTAAAGACTACTTATTAAATTAAAGAAAAGAAATACACATGAACAGGACTACATTACTCTTCGATAATTAGGCATGTAACACACACAGTTTATATAGAAAGTACCCCTTGTTCCAAAATATATCCACAATCCCCAAATTCTTTAGGATGGCCCCTGGCCCCCAAACAAATCCAAATGAAATAGATCTAGGAGTTAAATCTAGCTTATAATTACCGCATAATACAGGGCTGATGATCAAGTCGGAAAAACATCTTTTCCTGGTCCAGTGAAGGTATTTAAACTCCCATTACAAAGGTTTCTGCACTGCCTTGCCTCTTGAGACATGGAGGCTGTAAAGATGTAAAACATTGTCTCCAAGCTGCAAGGTGAAAACTAGCCTGCCTTCATCCTCTGGGTCCTGGCAATCATACTTCGTTCCCCTTTGATTCTGCCTTCGATGCATTTGGCTGTCTACCCCCCTCAAATTTCTTGACTCTAGAAATTGGCATGTGTATGCCTCATTGATCTCCCGGTTATCTCGATAAACTGTTTCTCCTAAAAGGGGATTCACACGTGATTCTATCTGCTAATCTCATTATTGTAAATCTGAAACAGTGTGGGTCCCAACATTGAGCTAAACAATTGCCAGCAAGTCAGCAATTGTCTTCACCCTGACACTACTTTAACAAGTATCCAGTGGTTTAGGGCAGCACGGTAGTGCAGTGGTTAGCACTGCGGCCTCACGATACCGAGGTCCCAGGTTCGATCCTGACTCTGAGTCACTGCCCGTGTGGAGTTTGCACATTCTCCCCGTGTTTGCGTGGGTTTCACCCCCACAACCCAAAGATGTGCAGGGTATATCATAGAATCCCTACAGCGCAGGAGACCATTCGACCCATCGAGTCTATACCGACCTTTGGACAGAGCACCCTACCCAAACCCACACCTCCACCATATCACCGCAACCCAGTAACCACCCCCCCCACCTCTTTTTGACACGAAGGGCAATTTAGCATGGTCAATCCACCGAACCTGCACATCTTTGGACTGTGGGAGGAAACCGGAGCACCCAGTGGAAACCCACGCAGACACGGGGAGAAAGCGCAAACTCCACACAGACAGTCACCCGAGGCTGGCATTGAACCCAGGACCCTGGAGCTGTGGGGCAGCAGTGCTAACCACTGTGCCTATCCAGGGCACTGCGGCCTCACAGCTCCAGGGTCCTGGGTTCAATGCCAGCCTCGGGTGACTGTCTTTGTGGAGTTTGCACTTTCTCCCCGTGTCTGCATGAGTTTCCTCCGGGTGCTTCTAAATTTTCACCCAGAGGTGTCAGAATGTGTTCTGGTCATTTTCTGCTTGGTCATACTTTCTGGAAGTGGGCACCGGTTTTGTCTGTATGAAGTCTAACTGGACTTGCGCAATGTCAGAGCTCCTCATAATTACAGTCTCTTGTCTCAGCACACTTGAGATAAACTATCCCTCGAGTCTTATTTCTTCTGAATCCTTTTCAGCTTATGTAGATTATTCACCTAGTTTGATTCAAATTATTGATTCTACTTGGACATGACAAAACAAGGAGGCCACATTGTCTGCAGCTTCCTAGATTCAGAGGAAGTAATCATTTAATATATTAACTACCTGGTGTTCGTGCTCAGTTTCAGACCTATCAGTTCTGTTATTGTGCTTAAATAATTGGTTGCAGGTATGATGAAGATACGCTTCATCAAAGTCTCTTTTTGAAACTCCACTGACCATTTTAACATGCATTTTGCATGTTCTATTTATCCCAACAAACTCCTCCGTCTACAAGATTTGTGGAGTTCATTCTTTCTCCTTATTGCACTTTGGATTAACTTCATACATTTGTACACTGCCTAGATTTGAGATGTATTTATTCTGTATCTATCATATTATGCCTTTAATGATTCTTCACTTGCTCGCGACTGAAGTGATTTAATTAATCACTTCCCATCCCGCGTGACAAACCATTAGTACTTGATGTGAATGTTGCACAGAGCAAAATGCTCTTTGCGCACACAACACACAAGTTCGACACATATAATTATACTGATGGATGGTTTAGTCCAATCCTTGCGACAACATTGATTTGATTTAATGGTAAACAGGAAAATAAATCCATCTTTCCAAACAGAGAGAAAAATAATCCCCTCATTTTACCTTCTGCTTTATTATAACTGACTAACTGATTACCTGCAAACAGGCCAAATAATGACAGAGTATTCTGCAATTTTAATTCATATTTTGTGATTCTCAAACGGAACGGATACTCGCCAGCAACGCCAACGGGATGGACCGGCAGCCGGGCCGGGCTCCCGCCGGCAGCCGGGCCGGGCTCCCGGCGGCAGCCGGGCCGGGCTCCCGCCGGCAACCGGGCCGGGCTCCCGCCGGCGCCGGCGGCAACCGGGCCGGGCTCCCGCCGGCGCCGGCGGCAACCGGGCCGGGCTCCCGCCGGCGCCGGCGGCAACCGGGCCGGGCTCCCGCCGGCGCCGGCGGCAACCGGGCCGGGCTCCCGCCGGCGCCGGCGGCAACCGGGCCGGGCTCCCGCCGGCGCCGGCGGCAACCGGGCCGGGCTCCCGCCGGCGCCGGCGGCAACCGGGCCGGGCTCCCGCCGGCGCCGGCGGCAACCGGGCCGGGCTCCCGCCGGCGCCGGCGGCAACCGGGCCGGGCTCCCGCCGGCGCCGGCGGCAACCGGGCCGGGCTCCCGCCGGCGCCGGCGGCAACCGGGCCGGGCTCCCGCCGGCGCCGGCGGCAACCGGGCCGGGCTCCCGCCGGCGCCGGCGGCAACCGGGCCGGGCTCCTGCTGGCGAGTAAATTAAAGAAAAGAAATACACATGAACAGGACTACATTACTCTTCGATAATTAGGCATGTAACACACACAGTTTATATAGAAAGTACCCCTTGTTCCAAAATATATGCACAATCCCCAAATTCTTTAGGATGGCCCCTGGCCCCCAAACAAATCCAAATGAAATAGATCTAGGAGTTAAATCTAGCTTATAATTACCGCAGAATACAGGGCTGATGATCAAGTCGGAAAAACATCTTTTCCTGGTCCAGTGAAGGTATTTAAACTCCCATTACAAAGGTTTCTGCACTGCCTTGCCTCTTGAGACATGGAGGCTGTAAAGATGTAAAACATTGTCTCCAAGCTGCAAGGTGAAAACTAGCCTGCCTTCATCCTCTGGGTCCTGGCAATCATACTTCGTTCCCCTTTGATTCTGCCTTCGATGCATTTGGCTGTCTACCCCCCTCAAATTTCTTGACTCTAGAAATTGGCATGTGTATGCCTCATTGATCTCCCGGTTATCTCGATAAACTGTTTCTCCTAAAAGGGGATTCACACGTGATTCTATCTGCTAATCTCATTATTGTAAATCTGAAACAGTGTGGGTCCCAACATTGAGCTAAACAATTGCCAGCAAGTCAGCAATTGTCTTCACCCTGACACTACTTTAACAAGTATCCAGTGGTTTAGGGCAGCACGGTAGTGCAGTGGTTAGCACTGCGGCCTCACGATACCGAGGTCCCAGGTTCGATCCTGACTCTGAGTCACTGCCCGTGTGGAGTTTGCACATTCTCCCCGTGTTTGCGTGGGTTTCACCCCCACAACCCAAAGATGTGCAGGGTATATCATAGAATCCCTACAGCGCAGGAGACCATTCGACCCATCGAGTCTATACCGACCTTTGGACAGAGCACCCTACCCAAACCCACACCTCCACCATATCACCGCAACCCAGTAACCACCCCCCCCACCTCTTTTTGACACGAAGGGCAATTTAGCATGGTCAATCCACCGAACCTGCACATCTTTGGACTGTGGGAGGAAACCGGAGCACCCAGTGGAAACCCACGCAGACACGGGGAGAAAGCGCAAACTCCACACAGACAGTCACCCGAGGCTGGCATTGAACCCAGGACCCTGGAGCTGTGGGGCAGCAGTGCTAACCACTGTGCCTATCCAGGGCACTGCGGCCTCACAGCTCCAGGGTCCTGGGTTCAATGCCAGCCTCGGGTGACTGTCTTTGTGGAGTTTGCACTTTCTCCCCGTGTCTGCATGAGTTTCCTCCGGGTGCTTCTAAATTTTCACCCAGAGGTGTCAGAATGTGTTCTGGTCATTTTCTGCTTGGTCATACTTTCTGGAAGTGGGCACCGGTTTTGTCTGTATGAAGTCTAACTGGACTTGCGCAATGTCAGAGCTCCTCATAATTACAGTCTCTTGTCTCAGCACACTTGAGATAAACTATCCCTCGAGTCTTATTTCTTCTGAATCCTTTTCAGCTTATGTAGATTATTCACCTAGTTTGATTCAAATTATTGATTCTACTTGGACATGACAAAACAAGGAGGCCACATTGTCTGCAGCTTCCTAGATTCAGAGGAAGTAATCATTTAATATATTAACTACCTGGTGTTCGTGCTCAGTTTCAGACCTATCAGTTCTGTTATTGTGCTTAAATAATTGGTTGCAGGTATGATGAAGATACGCTTCATCAAAGTCTCTTTTTGAAACTCCACTGACCATTTTAACATGCATTTTGCATGTTCTATTTATCCCAACAAACTCCTCCGTCTACAAGATTTGTGGAGTTCATTCTTTCTCCTTATTGCACTTTGGATTAACTTCATACATTTGTACACTGCCTAGATTTGAGATGTATTTATTCTGTATCTATCATATTATGCCTTTAATGATTCTTCACTTGCTCGCGACTGAAGTGATTTAATTAATCACTTCCCATCCCGCGTGACAAACCATTAGTACTTGATGTGAATGTTGCACAGAGCAAAATGCTCTTTGCGCACACAACACACAAGTTCGACACATATAATTATACTGATGGATGGTTTAGTCCAATCCTTGCGACAACATTGATTTGATTTAATGGTAAACAGGAAAATAAATCCATCTTTCCAAACAGAGAGAAAAATAATCCCCTCATTTTACCTTCTGCTTTATTATAACTGACTAACTGATTACCTGCAAACAGGCCAAATAATGACAGAGTATTCTGCAATTTTAATTCATATTTTGTGATTCTCAAACGGAACGGATACTCGCCAGCAACGCCAACGGGATGGACCGGCAGCCGGGCCGGGCTCCCGCCGGCAGCCGGGCCGGGCTCCCGGCGGCAGCCGGGCCGGGCTCCCGCCGGCAACCGGGCCGGGCTCCCGCCGGCGCCGGCGGCAACCGGGCCGGGCTCCCGCCGGCGCCGGCGGCAACCGGGCCGGGCTCCCGCCGGCGCCGGCGGCAACCGGGCCGGGCTCCCGCCGGCGCCGGCGGCAACCGGGCCGGGCTCCCGCCGGCGCCGGCGGCAACCGGGCCGGGCTCCCGCCGGCGCCGGCGGCAACCGGGCCGGGCTCCCGCCGGCGCCGGCGGCAACCGGGCCGGGCTCCCGCCGGCGCCGGCGGCAACCGGGCCGGGCTCCCGCCGGCGCCGGCGGCAACCGGGCCGGGCTCCCGCCGGCGCCGGCGGCAACCGGGCCGGGCTCCCGCCGGCGCCGGCGGCAACCGGGCCGGGCTCCCGCCGGCGCCGGCGGCAACCGGGCCGGGCTCCCGCCGGCGCCGGCGGCAACCGGGCCGGGCTCCCGCCGGCGCCGGCGGCAACCGGGCCGGGCTCCCGCCGGCGCCGGCGGCAACCGGGCCAGGCTCCCGCCGGCACCGGCAACCGGGCCAGGCTCCCGCCGGCACCGGCAACCGGGCCAGGCTCCCGCCGGCACCGGCAACCGGGCCAGGCTCCCGCCGGCACCGGCAACCGGGCCAGGCTCCCGCCGGCACCGGCAACCGGGCCAGGCTCCCGCCGGCACCGGCAACCGGGCCAGGCTCCCGCCGGCACCGGCAACCGGGCCAGGCTCCCGCCGGCACCGGCAACCGGGCCAGGCTCCCGCCGGCACCGGCAACCGGGCCAGGCTCCCGCCGGCATCGCCAACCGGACCAGGCTCCCGCCGGCATCGGCCTGAGGATCAGGGACTGCATTACTGCAACTCAGCGATTGCGTTAACGGCTACCAATCCCGATGCCGGAACTAATAATCCAACGGCAGGGGTTTGAGTCCCACCGTGGCCGCTGCTGAATTTAAATTAATAATTCAACAAATTTTGAGTAAATAGCTGGCATTCGTGTGCGGTGACCATGTAACAATCAGACCATGTAACAATCGGTAAATAAAACGCCTTCACACTAATCTCCATTAAAGAAGAAAACCTGCATGTTTACCTGGTCTGTCTGTGTGCAGCTCCACAACCACAGGAATATAATTGACTCTTAGCTTTCCTCTGAAGTGGCCTAGCAAGCCACTCGGTTATATCAAACGTTGGTGGCACATTGGGTAGCACTGTTGCTTCACAGCGCCACGGACCTGGGTTCAATTCCCGGCTTGGGTTACTGTCTATGTGGAGTCTGCACATTCTCCCTGTATCTGCGTGGGTTTCCTCCGGGTGCTCAGGTTTCCTCCAACAAGTCCCAAAAGACAAGTTGTTGGGTGAATTGGACATTCTGAATTCTCCCTCTCTGTACCCGAACATGTGCCAGAATGTGGGGCCGAGGGGATTTTCACAGTAACATCATTGCAGTGTAAGCCTACTTGTAACACTAATAAAGATTATTTTTAAAAACCTGTCCAAGAAAACTACAAACCGTAGAAACTGGTGTGGTTCAAGCATGTGGTTCAGATTCTCAAAAAGAATTAGGAATGAATAATAATTGCCAGCCTTGCCAGCCACTGGCCACATCCTGCCATTGAATAAAAAGAGCAAACTAGTGTTGAAGGAACAGCAAGAGCACATTGGGATATATGATTAGAAGAGAACGCAGAGACTGGACGGGACAGCGCCACTGAACTGCAGGACAGAAATCCTAAAATGAATCATCTGCGGGCAGGGAACTTAGATGGACGATGACATGTTGGAAACCTGGGAGAGGATCCAGGCCAGCGAATTCTTATTTAAATGAGCATGGAAATCGGGAGGCCAGCAGCACGACTGCTGCAGGAGTTGAAATGTAAAAGATAGAGTTTTGGGCTGCAAAGATGGGGGAAAAAGGGCAGGCAGTGCTTCAGACGGACAATACTGGCAACAGATCAGATGCAAGAAACTTTGGCTTGGGTTAAAACTGCCACTATCAGGTTTAGCCTGAGGTAAGATCCAGAGAGAGTGATGGATCCAAGGCCAGAAGCACATAGGTGCTTGACAGAGCCAAAAACAACAGCGATCAGCTTTACTGACATTCAGAATGTTACACAATTCAATGAGATCCCCTCTCATACTTCTAAATTCCAATGAATACGGGCCTAGTTGACACAATCTCTCCTCGTACAACAATCCTGCCATCCCAGGAATCAATCTGGTGAACCTTCGCTGCACTTCCTCTATGGAAAGTATATATTTTCTCAGGTAAGGACACCAAAAGCTGCACACAATACTCCAGGTTTTGTCTCACCAAGACCTTCGACAACTGCAGTAAGACTCAAGTCCTCTTGCAATGAAGAAGGCCAACATACCATTTGCCTTCCTAACTGCTTGCTCCACCTGCACGTTTGCTTTCAGTGACTGGTGTACAAGAACATCCAGGTCCCTTTGTATGTCAACATTTCCCAATCTATCATCATTTAAATAATACTCTGCTAGTTATTTTGTTTGTATCTCATCTGTCAATCAAAATCAATGCACTTTACATTTTACAAGGGCAGACGTATGTAAATTTCTTCACAACCTAATTACACTTTACTGAAATCTTCCTGACAACACAGGATATGTTTCTGGTGCCTCTGTAGTGATTGCCGCAACCAAAATACTTACAATTATGCGAACAGTGAGGGATCATCATGGCAATGTTGAAGTAGTCAAAACAGATGCCACAGCGCAGGAGATTATCCATGTCCTAGGACAGAAACAAATCAAACATGAATCCAAACTGGATGTGTATTACACAAAGTGAGCAAACCTACAATGAGTACTATCCATCTTTAATGGAGGTGTCATCTTGACTAAGGGAACTTTGTGTATAAAACCACACGACAGTAGGTTTATGGAGTTCAATACACAATATTTGCACAATTTACTTATTTCATTTAATTTACAAGGAACAGAATAAAATGTATATCCCACTCACAGGGTAAAATTTAACTCAATCATAAAGAACCCCAGAATATCCCAAAGCGACATAGTCAACAACTTCTGAGGCTGGATTGTGTGACCCAGGAAAACACAGCAGGCCACCCCAATACACGTGCCTCGGCACGGCACCTACGGTGCTCCACACAATCCTTCCCTCCCAACACTCTCTCCATCCTCCCAAACTCTCTCTATCTCATCCTCCCAAACTCTCTCTCTATCCCTCCTCCCAAACTCTCTCTCTATCCTTCCTCCAAACTCTCTCTCTCGTATCCCTCCTCCCAAACTCACTCTCTCTATCCTCCCTCCCAAACTCGACTCTCTCTTCCCTCCTCCCAAACACTCTCTCTCTCCCTCCTCCCAAACTCTCTCTCTATCCATCCTCCAAACTCTCTCTCTATCCTCTCCAACTCTCTCTCTATCTCCCAAACTCTCTCTCTCTATCCCTCCTCCCAAACTCACTCTCTCTATCCCTCCTCCCAAACTCACTCTCTCTATCCTCCTCCCAAACACTCTCTCTATCCCTCCTCCCAAACTCTCTCTCTATCCATCCTCCCAAACTCTCTCTCTCTATCCCTCCTCCCACTCCACTCTCTCTCTATCCCTCCTCCCCAAAACTCTCTCTATCCCTCCTCCCAAACTCTCTCTCTATCCCTCCTCCCAAACTCTCTCTCTATCCCTCCTCCCAAACACTCTCCATCTCTCTATCCCTCCCTCCCAAACTCTCTCTATTCCCTCTCCAAATTCGCTCTCTCTATCCGTCCTCCCAAACTCTCTCTCTATCCCTCCTCCCAAACTCTCTCTCTATCCCTCCTCCCAAACACTCTCTCTCTATCACTCCTCCCAAACTCTCTCCCTCCTCCCAAACTCTCTCTCCCTCCTCCCAAACTCTATCCCACCTCCCAAACTCTCTCTCTATCCCACCTCCCAAACTCTCTCTCTATCCCTCCTCCCAAACACTCTCTCTATCCCTCCTCCCAAATTCGCTCTCTCTATCCGTCCTCCCAAACTCTCTCTCTATCCCTCCTCCCACTCACTCTCTATCCCTCCTCCCAAACACTCTCTCTCTATCACTCCTCCCAAACTCTCTCCCTCCTCCCAAACTCTCTCTCCCTCCTCCCAAACTCTATCCCACCTCCCAAACTCTCTCTCTATCCCACCTCCCAAACTCTCTCTCTATCCCTCCTCCCAAACACTCTCTCTATCCCTCCCTCCAACTCTCTCTCTCCCTCCTCCCAAACTCTCTCTCCCACCTCCCAAACTCCTCCCACCTCCCAACTCTCACTCTCCCACCCCCAAACACTCTCTCTATCCCCCACCTCCCAAACTCTCTCTCTCACCCTCCTCCCAAACTCACTCTCACCCCCTCCTCCCAAACTCTCTCTCTCCCCCTCCTCCCAAACTCTCTCTCTCCCCCTCCTCCCAAACTCTCTCCCCTCCCCCTCCTCCCAAACTCTCTCCTCCCCCACCTCCCAAACTCTCCCTCCCCTCCTCCCAAACTCTCACTCTCCCCCCACCTCCCAAACTCTCACCTCCCCCTCCCCCCAAACACTCTCCCTCCCCCCACCCAAACACTCCCACTCACCCCCCTCCCAAACTCTCTCTCCCCCCCTCCACTCCCCACCCCCCAAACTCTCTCCCCCACCTCCAAACCCTCCTCCCACCCACTCTCTCCCCTCCTCCAAACTCTTCCCCCCACCACCCTCCCAAACTCTCTCCCCCTCCTCCAAACACTCTCCCCCCCCACCTCCCCAAACTCACACCCCCCCTCCTCCCCTCCAAACCCTCTCCCCCCCCTCACTCCCCCCCTCCTCCCTCCCCAAACTCACTCCCCCCCTCCTCCCAAACACTCTCCCCCACCTCCACCATCCCAAACACTCTCCCCCCCTCCACCTCCTCCCAACACTCTCCCCCACTCCTCCTCCTCCCAACTCTCACCCCCCCACCTCCTCCTCCCAAACTCTCTCCCCCCCCTCCTCCTCCCAAACTCTCTCCCCCCTCCTCACCTCCCAAACTCTCTCCCCCCTCCTCCTCCCCCAAACTCTCTCCCCCCCTCCTCCTCAACTCTCTCCCCCCCACCCAACTCTCTCTCTATCCATCCTCCCAAACTCTCTCTCTATCCCACCTCCCAAACACTCTCTCTCTCTATCCTCCTCCCAAACTCTCTCTATCCCTCCTCCAAACTCTCTCTCTCTATCCCTCCTCCCAAACTCACTCTCTCTATCCCTCCTCCCAAACACTCTCTCTCTATCCCTCCTCCCAAACTCTCTCTCTATCCATCCTCCCAAACTCTCTCTCTCTATCCTCCTCCCAAACACTCTCTCTCTCTATCCCTCCTCCCAAACTCTCTCTATCCCTCCTCCCAAACTCTCTCTCTCTATCCCTCCTCCCAAACTCTCTCTCTATCCCTCCTCCCAAACACTCTCTCTCTCTATCCCTCCTCCCAAACTCTCTCTATCCCTCCACCCAAATTCGCTCTCTCTATCCGTCCTCCCAAACTCTCTCTCTATCCCTCCTCCCAAACTCTCTCTCTATCCCTCCTCCCAAACACTCTCTCTCTATCACTCCTCCCCAAACTCTCTCCCTCCTCCCAAACTCTCTCTCCCTCCTCCAAACTCTATCCCACCTCCCAAACTCTCTCTCTATCCCACCTCCCAAACTCTCTCTCTATCCTCCTCCCAAACACTCTCTCTATCCCTCCTCCCAAATTCGCTCTCTCTATCCGCCTCCCAAACTCTCTCTCTATCCCTCCTCCCAAACTCTCTCTCTATCCCTCCTCCCAAACACTCTCTCTCTATCACTCCTCCCAAACTCTCTCCCTCCTCCCAAACTCTCTCTCCCTCCTCCCAAACTCTATCCACCTCCCAAACTCTCTCTCTATCCCACCTCCCAAACTCTCTCTCTATCCCTCCTCCCAAACACTCTCTCTATCCCTCCTCCCAAACACTCTCTCTATCCCTCCTCCCAAACTCTCTCTCTCTCTCCCTCCTCCCAAACTCTCTCTCCCTCCTCCCAAACTCTCTCCCCTCCTCCCAAACTCTCTCTCTATCCCACCTCCCAAACTCTCTCTCTATCCACCTCCCAAATTCTCTTTCTCTATCCCTCCTCCCAAACTCTCTCTCTCCCCCTCCTCCCAAACTCTCTCTCTCCCCCTCCTCCCAAACTCTCTCTCTCCCCCTCCTCCCAAACTCTCTCGCTCCCCCTCCTCCCAAACTCTCTCGCTCCCCCTCCTCCCAAACTCTCTCTCTCCCCCTCCTCCCAAACTCTCTCTCTCCCCCTCCTCCCAAACTCTCTCCCTCCCCCTACTCCCAAACTCTCTCTCTCCCCCTCCTCCCAATCTCTCTCTCTATCCCTCCTCCCAAACTCTGTCTCCCCTCCTCCCAAACTCTCTCTCTCCCCCTCCTCCCAAACTCTCTCTCTCTCCCCTCCTCCCAAACTCTCTCCCCCCCTCCTCCTCCTCCCAAACTCTCTCCCCCACTCCTCCTCCTCCCAAACTCTCTCCCCCCCTCCTCCTCCTCCCAAACTCTCTCCCCCCCCTCCTCCTCCCAAACTCTCTCCCCCCTCCTCCTCCTCCCAAACTCTCTCCCCCCTCCTCCTCCTCCCAAACTCTCTCCCCCCCTCCTCCTCAACTCTCTCCCCCCCTCCTCAACTCTCCCCCCCTCCTCAACTCTCCCCCCCTCCTCAACTCTCCCCCCCTCCTCCTCCTCCCAAACTCTCTCCCCCATCCTCCTCCTCCTCCCAAACTCTCTCCCCCCATCCTCCTCCTCCTCCTCCAAACTCTCTCCCCCCCTCCCAAACTCTCTTTCCCCCCCTCCCAAACTCTCGCT